>NW_024465118.1:0-210236 GCF_017591425.1 Ochotona curzoniae | reverse complement strand
GCTAGGTTCTTATTCTTCAGAATGATTGTGGTTATTCATGGTCTTTTATGATTCCAGATGAAACCTTGTCTTAGTTTTTACAGATCTGTGAAGAATGTTCTTAGTATTTTAATTGGAATCACATTGAATTTACATATTGCTTTTGGTAATATGGACATTTTAATGATATTGACTCTACTCATTCAGGGACATAGTCTAATTCTCCACTTTTTGAAGTCCTTTATTTCTCGTTTTAATGTTTTGTAATTTTCCTCATAGAGATCTTCCACATCTCCAGTTACATTTATTCCCAGCTGCTTCATTTTCTTTGTTTATTTTCATCATTTGAGTTGTTTACATTCACTAGGGCTGTTGATTTCTCCTCATTTATTGTTACGGATCAAGTCATCTTCAAACAGAGATACCTTGACTTTCTCATTGTCAATTTGAATGCTTTTGATTCCTTGTGTAATAGCATTTGTGAGTACTTCCAGTACTATATTAAATAGCAGTGGTGGTAGTAGGAATCATCGGTAGTCCCACATCTTACCGAGAAGGCTTCCAATCGTTCTCCATTCTTTATGATGCTGGCATTGTATTTTCATATATTGCTTTATATTCTGGATTATTCCTTCTATGCCTGCCTTGTTGAGAGTTTTTAGCAAGAAATGGTATTGAAATTTATCAAATGCTTTCTCTGCATCTGATGAAACTATCATATGATTTTTGTTCCTCAGTTTCTTGATGTGATGCATCACATTTATAGATTTGTGTATGTAAATCATCCCTGCATGCCAGGAATGGAACCTACCTGGTCCAGATGAACTATTTGATGTATTTTTGCATTACTATGGCTAATATTTTGTTGAAGATCTTGGTGTCAATATTCATGAAGAGTAAAACTCCATAGTTATCTTTCTCTGCTGTGTCTCTATTTGCATTTGGCTTTAAGTTGGCATTGGTCTCATATAACAAGTTTGGAAAAATTACATTACCTTCTATTATTTTGAAAAGGTAATGGAGAATTTGAGTCAGGTTTACTACAATACGTTGTAGAAATCAACAGTGAAAACAACTGGTTTCAGGCTCTTCTTTGTTAGGGTGGCATTAATTACTGATTTGATCGCTGCATACTGAATTTTTTGTTTAGGTTTTCTGTTGCCTCTTGACTAAGTTTGGAAAATGGTAAGAATTCACAAAACTATCCATTTCATAGAGGGTTTATGATTTGTTGCATATAGTTGTTTGCAGCAATTTATGATGATTTCACTGGTTTTGTGTATTGTCCTTTTTAGTTCTGTTTGATTTATTTCTTCTCTTATTTTGATTATTTCTTGTTTTCTGTGACATTTGGGATTATTCTACCATTGTTCTTCTAGTTCCTTTAGACATGTATTTAGCACATTTTTCTGATGACTTTCCTGTTACTGTTAAAACACAATTTACTCATTTTATTATTATTACCTTATAAAAGAGTTCCATAGGCCCAGAGATTTCTCTTATCCCCAATTGCCTCCCTCTCATGGAATTCCCCTACAGCATTACTATAATTTAATTCTTCTTACATAGTGATATATCCATCATTGCAGGCATGGACAATGGCACAGAGTCCAGCATTCTATTGTCAAGATACAGTTTACAGTTTCATGGTGAGTCCATGTTTGATCTGGGAGTAGAAATGCATACTGCATTTTATCCTCACATCTGCATATGAGATTCTCCATTATACAGTTACTATAGATCCCCTTAAATAAAAAAGCCACAATACAAAATCAGTAATAGGAAGGAAAATAGAAATTTGCAATCACATGAAGTAAAATAACCTGCTACTAGATATGATAACCTCCATTACCGAGTTACTGTACATCCCCTTAAGTGAAAAGCCACAAAACAAAATAAAGAGCAAGAAGGAAAAAATAAATTAAAATATTATCAAGTTAAATAACATGCTACTAAATGACTAAAGTGTCACTGAAGAAATAGAAAAGAAAATCAAGAACCTTGTTGAAGAAAATGCTACTGTGTGTTCTATAAGTCATGGATGAATTTAGAAAGTGTTAAAACAAATACATAACTTTGCAAATCTTAAGCAATGAACATCTACTAAGAGGCAGAAAACACAAGGATCATCTCAATATGAAAATACTTGCAGATAAGAGCTAGTACAGTTCTTAGTAACACAGTGAAGAAGATTTTCAGGACAGAAGGGGCTAGAAAGAGGGGCTTTCATGTCTCACAACAGTCCAGGTCTAGCAACTGTTGTAGGTGTTCTGTGTCTCAGAGAGGAGCAGGAAAACCCAGGCTCCACAGGTGGAAATGGGTGTAAAAGCTATTTCGCAGGTCTTCAGAACCAAAATGATAGATTTACTGACCACTCATGTAAAACACATCAGTTTAGCACAAAAATATCTGTATTAAGCAAAGAGAATTCCATTTGTGGGTGTTTCACAGAGTAGCAGTGGAACAAGCAGGAGAGGAGGAGACAGAAGTGGGAAAGACAAGGTGGGTAGTGAAGACAAAGGTTTCATAGCCCTTCACCTATCATCAAGGAGTGCAGGAAAGCACATCCAAGGACACCCTGGGGCAAGAGTGAACTCTGCATGAGAGGCCCTCCACCTACTCTTTCCTGAAGTCTCTTATATACAGTATCCCACAGACCTCTCATTTCCCAGTTATCGTGTTGGATGTATTCCAACATGGAATGTGGTGGTATGAAGAGGACAGAGCCTGATGATAGAGAAGAAATATCAAAGCTTAGACAAGTAAATTTAAAAGGCAGCTCACAGAAGCCAAAACTTGCAGGTATTTTACTGATAAAACAGACAATTACACACCTACTCTTTAAAACAAATCTGCAGTTTCTTTATTTAAAAAATATTGTTTTTACTGGTAAGGCAGATTTGCAGAGGGAAGAAGGGGCAGGGAGAGACCTGTGGGAGCACTGGAAGAGGCTCTGGCTCAGCTACGGACACAGTGGTTACTTGCGGAGTGAATCAACAGACAGAAGATCTTCCTCTCTTTCTCTCCTCCTCTCTGTATATCAGATCTTCCCATAAATTAAAATAAATCTTTTTTTTTTTTTTTTATTTAATTTTGACAATCCTTACAAATTTAATTGGGGTAAAAAAGGGTCAAGGTCTAAAGGGGGATATAGAGGAAGAAGCCCCACCCAATCTCCCGCCCACCCCAAGTCCCGGGAGTGGGGTGCGCTTCGAGATACTCGATCAAGTGGTTCCAATAGTTCACTATCCATGGGTCGTTGCCTGTCTCGCCACCCCAATCATGATGTGGTCATTGAAGAGTTCGTTGATTGACACAGTCCCGTCTAGGGTCTCCATTTGCCCAGTCTCTGCTGCCATCAGATGGCTGAGGTTGTTGCTTGATTTGTCCTGTCTTTCCCTGGTTAGGACTCCGAGTCCGGTGTCTCGAATGGGAAGATCCTCGAAGAAATTTTGAGGTATTCCCAGTCCAGATTCCTGCTGTTTTAGTAGCATAGGGTCCGTCACAGTCCACTGCCCCGGACAGCTGGCGGCTGCAGTTGCTGGGCCGGTTCTGTCTCCACCCGTGTCTTCTTACAGTCCCGCCTGGTTCCACCCTGGACGCATTTGTCCCTCGCACGAACTAGTAGGAGTTGCAGCCCAGTCAGGGCGGCCCACAGTAGCCTCAACCAGGCCCACCTCCTACCCTGGCTTGCCAGTATATATGGCATACTAGCCCAGTCTGTCCCCGTTACCCTTCTGTTGCTACAACTAAGCCCGACAACCCTCACCAACTCTGGTTGTAGCTTACTCCAATGGGATTGGTCAGCCTAGCCTGGTTATCACCCAATCTGGTCCCCATGAGGTGCACAGGCGCTGTGTCCCTGCCTGGTCTAGTCTACCCCCCACCCAGCTCCCGCTCCTCAGTGTAACTTGCTGTTCAGCTAGGGAGCCTCCCCTTTTTCTCCTGTCAGCTCTGCCGCCTCCCTTCCTGGTTCTCACTTGTGTTGGTTGGGTGCTGCGGCTGCATCCGGCTCAGGCTACCTCACCTTGGCATTCCAGCCTGCGTGTTACTTTTGTTACGACCGGACCTGGTTCGACCCACACTCTGTTCTGGCGGTCAGATTTACCAGTGGATGACATGAACAGATTCAGCCTGGTCTTGTAAATCAGTAATAAGTAGCAATCAGAACAAAAAGCCCAGTGTTGTGAGGTTGTCTTTCTTTTTCAGTTAGAGCTGATGAATATTTGCAATGATGGCAGTATAGATGGCTAACCCAAGCTGACCCTTGGCCTCATTTTGATCATTATTTTACACTTCTGCCTAGGGGATCTGTGACTGGATTTTCAATTGTATATTTGGACATGACCTCAAAAACCGCCATACCTTCCGCAGGCACCACTGCACATTCCTTCTGTGTTTGCCAGTGAGCAAGGGTGACTGCAAGCTGAGCATGGACCCTACATTTATCTTGGAGATGGGCTGTGGTATCCTACATTCACAACTTGTGATTGCTTGCATGAGGAAATGGGAGGGGTTTTCACGTGATTATGGCTTTTTTATGTTGTTGGCACACTGGTTGTTAGGAGTCTATTGTTGTGCATGTTACAGACACTTGGATCTTGATAGGTTGCCTTATAAATGGAAAAAAACAAAACAAAACAAAACAAAAAAAACAGCTTTTTAACAATTTCACCAGCATGGTAAATTGCAACACTGTAACAGCGTAGCTAGCATGGTTATATTTGTGCTGATAAGCACAGTGTTGTAGCAATGGCCTCTGAAAGAGTATTCACATGGTAATCTGGCCTTCCTGTTGCTATTTCAACAAAGTCTAGGCTACTGTTGGAATGAGAGTAATGTTTTTACAGATACAGTATTTTCAAGTAACATTTAGCCCAGGCCAACAAAGCTATTCATCACACATGGTAGGCCTTACAATTATAGGTAGTGCTCCTTCAAAATGTGGGGAAAAGGAGCTATTGAGGAACACAAGGCACTGAATCCACAGATGAGATCAGTGCGTGGAGTTAGTGCCAACTACTGATCAAAGGTAGAGCAGCAGTTGTGCTGGATTCTTTAACACTGAAAAAAAAATCAGAGCATATGTCTTCCTTTCTTCCTTTCTTCTTTTCGCCATTTTTAAACCCCTCTCTTTCCAATGATTTCCTCTACATTATTGCAAGAGTAAATTCCTTCAAAAACAGTCATGAGTCCATAATTTTGATCTTTAATTGTATCCTGACATTGTAATAAGGATACTGGCAAAGTATTTTTGCAGAAGTACAGGGTGATCTTAGCAAGCTAAGTATAGTAAGTATAGAAGTACAGGGTGATCTTAACAAGCTAAGCAAGTATAGGGATAACAAGAAGCAATTATTTGATGAGTATTTCCTAAAGGGCATGAATAAGGATTGGTTAAGTTTTTCTAAGACCAGGGTTGCTCTCTTGAAATCCATTTGAACAGGGAAGGATTTAGGAGAAAGCTTTCACCACAAACTTGCCTGACGGAAAGCTCAGTGTTAGAATAATAATCATGAGATAAGAGTTTGCCTACTATAACTCCTGTTATCCTGACAACAACTAAATTTACTTTAATTTGGGAAGCATAAGAACTGGCACAGTGGGACATAGTTGGTAGCCCAGTGGCTAAAGTCCATGTCTCAAACAAGGTAGAATCATATATGGGCATCAGTTCATGTCCCAGCTGTCCCGTTTTCTACTCTCCTCTATGCTTCTGGCCTAGGAAAGTATTCAAAGGTAGTGCAAAACCTTGAGATTCTGCACCCACATGGGAGGCTTTGAAGAGACTCTGACCTCTTCTCTTCTCTTCTCTTCTCTTCTCTTCTCTTCTCTTCTCTTCTCTTCTCTTCTCTTCTCTTCTCTTCTCTTCTCTCCTCTCCTCTTCATATTAGCTTAGCTCCTGCCATAGCAATATCTTGGAGAGTGAATCAACTGATAAAAGATCATCTGCTCTATCTCTCCTTGTCTTTGTATATCTTACTTTCCAATAAAAAACACACAAATCTTAAAAATGAAAAAAAGAGAGAGAGAGAACTTATGTAGTGACTTATCAGACTATTTCTCCACCTGTGGGTGAGCACTGGCATTCTATATGGGCACCAATTTAATCATGCCTGCTCCACCTTTGATCCAGCTCCCTGATAATGACCTGAGAAATCAGTGGGGATGACTTCAGGCCTTGGGTCCTTCTACCAAAATGGGAGACCTGTAAGAAACTGCTGGCTTCCAGCTTTGGACTGGCTCCATTTTTGTCATTCTGGCCATTTGTGAAGTGAACTACAAGATGGAAATTCTCTCTGTCTCTCCCTCTCCATCTTTCAAGCAAAATAAATAAAAACATTGGTCAATGAAAGCTTTGCTAGAACAGAGATGGGAGTACTGTGACATTTCCTACACTGAACAGCTTTGGCAGGAAAATGATTTTTCTTGCTCTTTCTTTAAAAAAATGATATGAGGCTATGCATGATAGTCTTGTGGTTAAAGGCCTTGCATTGCATGTACCATGATCTCATATCAGCAGACACTGTTTCATAATCTGGCTACTCCACATACCTTCTACCTCCCTGTTTGTGACCTGGGAATGCAGTAGAGGACAGTCAAAAGAATGGAGACCCTGCACTGACATGGATGCTCTATGTCAGCCAATGTGCCTTGCAAGACATATCTCCTTGGTTTGGAGAGATTGGCCACATGGTTGTGATGCTGAGTGTGTCTCCCTGCCTTCTCTCTACTCTTTCCCCATATACAGAAAAAAAATTGGAAAAACAATGACTCACCCACTTTCACCTAACACTTGACCTTTTCCACACTAATAAGTGGTTCAAATGAGCATTCACTCTTTCCAACTGTGTATACATTATCAAAAATGCCATTAAAATATTTATACAAATTTCCATCCTATGTTCCCTTTACCTATATTTCAATTAAAGTAACTATTTGATTAGAATTGCTGTTTTAGGAAAAAAAATCACAACTTTAAAAAGTATTTCCTTGAGACTTAATTAAACCATAAAATTAATCCATCTTACTGTACAATTCATTGACTTTATTTATTTATTTTAAATTTCATTTTTGATGCATACAGATTTGGTTCTGGTGGGAAGGGCCTAGTACTAGCAGGAAGCAGGTGAGAACTATGTTTTCACACATTCCTTAGCTTCTATTTCTGGATGGAAGAGAGAGACAAGGGCAGAAGCCACACCCAGCCTCCCAATTATCCCAATGACCAGGGTGAGGGGACGGCCACCCAATGTTATCCCAGGGTCCCTGATGTGGATCATGGTCTGGGGGTTCTTCTTAAGTGGTTTTGACAGTTGTGACATGTGGTCTATCTCAAGATTCCAAGGGTGAGGACCACCTGTCGAGGACCATTGGTGGAAATAGTTCATCCTAGATGCTTCATTCCACTGGAAATTTGCTGCTAAGTTTCCCTGTGGTAGTTGAGGAATTTGTTCTGTTGTCCTTACTCTGCTACAGTACCTACAGTTCTGTGCAGGATCCAATGAACTGTGTAGCCCTCTATGTGCAACTGGATATGCTGTCTATTGCACCACACTCAGTAACTGTGGTGGTCTTATTCAGGCACATGCTCTCTAGTGCCAGATCACAGATCATGCCACTCTCCAATTGGTTGGAGTGCTGACTCCAGCAGTTTAGTTGTGGGAACCCTCAAAATTCAATGGTTTCAATGAGATGTGCAATTAAAACATATGTCTATGTTTGAACCACTTTTATCACTCTAATCAGGTCTGTTTTACCCAGTTGTTGTAGTTTATCATTCATCCCAGACCTCAGGTAACCATTAATCTATTTTCTATCTCTATACATTCACTTACTCTGGACATTTCATGTAACGCATATTGTAATATATACAATGCATAATCTTTTTTAAAAACTTATTATTATTGCAAAGTCAGGTATACAGAGAGGAGGAGAGACAGAGAGGAAAATATTCCGTCTGATTATTCCCTCCCCAAGTGACTGCAACAGCCGGTGCTGTGTCAATCGGAAGCCAAGAGCCAGGTACCTCTTCCTCTAGGTCTCCCACATGGGTGCAGGGTCCCAAAGCTTTGGGCTGTCCTCGACTGCTTTCCCAGGTCACAAGCAGGGAGCTGGATTGGAAGTGCAGCTGCCAGGATTAAAACCAGCAGCCATATAGGATCCCAGAACATTCAAGGCAAGGACTTTAGCCACTAGGACATGCCGCCGGGCCCAATGCATAGTCGTTTATATCTGACTTATTTCACCTTGCATTACTTTAAGATCCATGCTGGAGCTTGCATCAGCAGTTTATTCTTTTTTATTGCTGAATAGCAATTCTGTATAGATATATCATATATTTTTATGCAACAGTGTCGGACATTCGGAGCATTTTCATTTTTTGGCTATCATGAATATTGTTTTTAAAACTAATTTATCTCAAAAGGAAAAAAAAAAGAAATCATTGTTCAAAGATTCACATGTTTATTGGAAATCCAGATTTGCAGAGAGAAGGAGAGGGAAAGATCTTCTGTTTTTGGTTCACTTCCCAAATGAATGTAAGAACTGAAGCTGAGCTAATCCAAAGCCAGGATCCAGGGCCTTCATCAAAGCTTCTAATGCTGGTACAGAGGGCCAAACTTTTGGAATCTCATCTGAATCTGAGAAACAAATCTTTTACCTGCCACTTCACTCTTCACATGGCAGCAATGAACAGGTCAGGTTCAGTAACATAGAACTCCATTCTGGGTTCCAATATGAGTGTGTTAGCAGGTGCTGAGATGGGTCTTGGCTAAGCCAATGCAAGGGGCAGAGGGAACAAGGTTGTGGTGCATGTGTAGAGACTCAAGACAACATCTCTGTCCCTTTCTCTTGGTTTTGGCAAAATCTTTGAGATCTTTTTCCTGTTTCAAGGGCACTTTGAGACCCCTGTGGACCCATAGAGAAAGGCAAGAGGCCAATGGTAAACCTGGTATTTCCCTCCCCCTCTTCATCTTCTGGTAATTTGGGTACTTTCCAGTAGCTTGATTGCCTCCTCACCCTGCCTATCCCAGCCATATCCATCTTGTGGTAAACTTGTGATAGTCTTGTAAACAACTACAGGATGTGGGTGGGTTGCATATGTTGTGTTGCAGGGCACAGTGTCATTTGGCAAAGTATCTGGTATTCATGCTGATTGGCTTGGCTTATAATATAAAATGGATGCTTATATCCAATATATCCAATAGAAATATTGTTTCTACCCTTAGGCCTCTTCCCCTTCACCATTCCTATAAATACTTGTGATTGGTAATCAATAAAAAGACAATTTCACCATGACTGTCTCTATTATATCGCCATTGAGAATACACTGACCTAATCATGTTAGCTTGGTGGGTGGCCTACAGTCATGGTAACCCCACACAAAGGTGACAGCTATCCAGAAGCTAAACTATTTACTGCTTTTCCTGGGTTCATTACCAGGCTGCTGTGTTACTCACAAATAATGTTGATATGTGTATTTTGTGGCAGTATTTATGTGGGTGTGTATTTTCATTTCTCTTGCATATATACTTAGCAGTGAACTTGTTGAGTTGTATGACATGCTTATGTTTAAGAAATGGCAAAATTGTCTTCTGAAGCGGCTGGAGTAGTGAACGTTCCTACCAGCAATATGTAAGGATTTCTGCTTTTCCACATCCTCACTGACATTGGTTGTCTGTCTTTATGTTGTCACCATAGCAGGTGGGGGAAGTTGTCTTCTGGGGTTTTAGTTCGCATAAAAATATACTCTTCAAAAGATAAGATGTTGGTTGAGCACCAGAGTTGAGTGAGGTAGCTGTGGAACAATACTTTACAGCTGGACTGCCACTTCAGGGCAGTGTAAGGATTCAGGCCAGTGTAAGACGTGGTGATGGAATGCAGTGAGAATGAAACAATCCAGCATTTTTTAGTAGCAATTTGTTACAATTACTAAGGGGGCTTACAACATCTTATTATTCTTATTTCATGAAATTGATCTTAATGCTGTGAGGTATGTGTGTGCATAATATTTGTTGTTCCAACGAAACACATAAGACACAGGCTAACTTATTTTGTTTTAGCCTGAGGCTTAATGATAAAATTTATCATCTTGGATATGTGCAAACTCACTTCAAGGTGTATTCAAAGATTTATAACTCTCTTAAAAGATGTAAGTTCCAATTCTTGCATGCTTATGAATCACAAGTGTATGCCAAACAATCTGAAATACAGATATAGGGTGGCTAGAATAATAGTTCACTATACCTGAGGTTTTCATTTGTGTGCATTTAGTAATGCTTAGTGCCTACCATATAAAGGAAATGCCATTTCATGTATACGGAATGAATGGATGAACTCTTTTCATTCACTAGGCATTTACTCTGTCTGTGTGGAGAACTATGGGCATTGAAGAGTTAACTGGGGAAAAGGGAAAAACAGAAAGGATAGGTGGACTCCAAAAGCACATCTTCCTAAGAGGCACAGGACACTTGTTTAGAGCCCAGTCCTGTGAGTTCTTAAATAATAGAAATAGCCTCTAATACTTTGGACCTTGGAATACATTTAATTCCCTTAGTTCCTTGTCAACAACAGTAATATAGTATGTAGTAATATAATACACATTTATGAAGGAAGAAATTATAAGCCTATTTTAATTTTAAATGTATACATATGAGGGTTCTTCAAAATTGTATGGAAATTGGGTATTACAAAATACTGCATGTATTTCAATTCCTCTGAAAGAGCCATTTTAGATTTACATGTCTTGAATTTTTAAATTTTATTTTGTACTTTAAAAAATGGAGGTAGTGATAAAGAAAGGGGTCTTCCATATACTGCTTCACTCCCCAAATAGCTGCAGTGGCTGAAACAGGGCTGATCCAGCACCAAGATGTGGGAGCTTCTACATGGTACTGGGGCCTGAGCTATTGACCATTCTCCACTGCTTCCTCACACTTAGCCAGTGGAGAGCTGCATCAGATATGAAACAGGCAGAGGTTGAACAAGTGCTCATATGGGTAATGGGTGACACAAGCAGCCAGCACCTTTATGTGGTCTGCCACAGTGCCTGTCCCTGGAAACACACATGATAAATTAGATGAAAAAAGGACTTACTACCTTACTGAAATCTTTGTCCCTTTCCTTGGTCTGGTTTTTCTCTGCAGCAGAAGCATGTGAAGCTTCATTACATTTGCACATGCAGATATTAAAAAAAAAATGAGCTTACAACAGCAAACCCTGCTAAGTCCTCTCTGGCTTCTTAGAGAAACCCTATAGCAGCAGTGGTCCTGTTAAGTAATTGTCTTTTCTCTCCTCCTGAACCAGTTGTGAAGTTTGGTTTGCATACATGTTGTCAGGTCCAGACTGTATAGTGTGTAGCTGAGAAGTTCTCTGATTGCAGTTTTCTTCACTGAGAGAGTGGATCCTAATGTCTGTGTAGAGTACAGTGTATTCTAGCATCAGATATTTGCTGTTTAAGTGACTTGCCACAGCCTGAGATTCTCTCCCATACAACCTCTTCTCCTCTTTCTTCCTATGGCTTATAATGGCCACAAATGATGTTGAAGTTTTGCAGTCAAACCTAAGGAATCCTGTTCTGTATTGGTCCTTCTTTTTTTTTTTAAGATTTATTTTATTTTCATTGGAAAGGCGGATATACAGAGAGCACAGACAGAGAGGAAGATCTTCCATCCAATAATTCACTCCCCAAGTGAGCGCAACGGCCAATGCTATGCCGATCTGAAGCCAACCCGGATGCAGGGTCCCAAAGCCTTGGGCCATCCTCAACTGCTTTCCCAGGCCACAGGCAGGTAGCTGGATGGGAAGCGTGGCTGCCAGGACTGGAACCGGTGCCCATATGGCATCCCAGGCGTGCAAAGCGAGGACCATAACCACTGCGCCATTGAGCCGGGCCCTGTATTGGTCCTTCTTGAACTGGCACAGCACTACCTACCATTACTGGAGACTTTAAGGGCCACTTGGTGCTGTCCAGTCTGGATCTGTGTGATGTCCACATCTACAACAGGGAAGAAATACAAGTAACTGTTCTCCTAATCCATTCTAGACATTTGGACCAATATTTTTTTCAAACTTCTTACTAAATAGATATGAATACATAGAAAAAGAGAGAAACAAAGAATGAGAGTGTTAGGAGAGTATTCCACTGACCTCAAGCATCAAAGAGATAGGAAAAAAAAAAACAAAAAACTTTCATCCACTAGTTCTCTCTCCAAGTGGCAGCAACACCCAGAGCTGAGCTGATCTGAGGCCAGGAGCTAGGAGAGGCCAACTTCTCAGGATCTCCCACCCTGGAACTGTTCCCTTATCACGAAATGTGCTAAATTTAACTTGTTGTTTGACATTTTAGTCTGTATAGTCTGGATATTCCCTTCTAACAGCTGTGTGTGTGTGTGTTTCGGATGCCTTTTTGCTTTATGTGGCTGTTTTCATCCTTTCAGTGATTAGAACGTACTGTAGATACAGAACTCGAATGAGATATTAATAGTGTAAATCATCTCACATTGCCATTTACCGATTATACAACCTTGGACAAATTACTCATCTTTCTTAAACCTCAGTTTGTTATATATTTGTATGATAGGAGGACAAAGATAATACAACAGACTTTCCCCACCTGCTTGCTCACTATTCAAGTGACCGACATGACAGTGCTGGCCAGAGCTAAAACTGGAAACTCAATCTCAGTGGGTGGCCCAGCAGCTAACATTTTGAACACTGGCTCTGCCTCCACAGGAGATGTAATAGCAAGAACTTAGAATCAGGACATGCAATCAAACTAAGCACTCCAATATGGGATGTGGTCATAGTTTTGGGGTGTAAGATGCCCAAACTTCTGTTTTGTTGTTGTTGTTGTTGTTGTTTAATGTAAGTTATAGCTTCAAACTCATGTAGTCATTGTATTAAATGAGTTAAGTCACATAACACCACATAGACCTTGGCTCATATATGTGTGGAAAACGTTAGATGTCCACAGCAGGTGCAGGAATCAGTGATGGCCACTTCTGTCCACTATGATTCATTGCATTGCGTGCTTCTTTGTTGTATTTGCAAGTGCTATCCTTTATATTGATTTCTCACATGCTACACTCAAAACTGACCTCCAGATTTTCCAATGTCTTATTGCCAGCAGAGTGAGCATCATTTTTTATTTACTTATTAATTTGTTTAAAAGAAGTGGAATAAATAATACAGGAGACTAGCAAAGACTGTATTACTTTCTTTAAGCATTAGGATCAAGTTCTTATCTCATCTCTGGTTACTATTTAATTTTAATAAATGAAGCATAATCCAACCTAAAAAATTGAGAAATATTTATCATGTTTGATATTTTCTTTTGAACATCTTAGTGCAACAATAATTTTGCACCTTTGGAGCCATAATTGCCTTGCCTAACCCTGGTTCTTCTTGGCTTTTCCCTTCCTCTGCTGGTCACTGGCACCTGAGCTGGTTATTTTGTCCATCTGATATTGCTCTTGTCCTTCCTACATGTTGCCTTCTCACTTAGCATTTTCTATTGTCCTCTCCAAGTTTATTCCCTCCCCTTGTTTCTCAGCTCCCTGTGGTTTTCTGTTTATGTTACTCAGGGCAGTTCTCCACCTACCAATATTTGGAAACAGAGAGCTGCTGCAGCCAATCTGCTTACTGTCTGGTTTTAGATCATGTGATTTATGAGCTGTAGTAAGATGCTTTTAATCTGTCTTGCTGCAGCTCTGAGTCTGTAACATGCCTGACTGGATGGCAGTGCCTGGAAGAGACAGAGCAGGGAATCTGGGGAAAACTGGAGGGTTTACAAAACTAATGTTTTTAAATGTGCATCAAATCCAATGAGGCCAAGTTTGGAATTTCTATAGAATTCCAGGACTGCCTTAATCACATTTTTGCTGAGAGTAGGAGGTGAAAGAAATGGGAAATTCACTGAGCTCTATTAAGGAGCCAAAGAATTATTACCTGCTCTAACAAAGGCTCCTGTATCTCCAAAGAAAGTGGTTCACTTTCTTACTAAGTAGAGGGATAAACATCTCTGCTCCCAAGGCATCTCATCCAGAACCTTTGGAATGACCTGGAGTCATTAATGAGACTGAAACCTCATGGAAGCTAACATGGTCTCGAAAAGAAGAATGGAGTGAGAAGGATTGAGCATCCTCCACCATTGGACATTCAGCTGCCTGGAGACTCAGCCCCTAACTCACAGATGAGGGATGGTATGGCAGAAGGTGCAGGTGAAGGACAGAACACAGTAGGAGGTCCAGACTGTTCACCTTTTGTTAGAAAATGAGTCATCTGTTGCTGAGAAGGTCTGAGATTCACTGAAAGCGGGAATGACGATTATTGTTAACCTGCTTGACAACCCCACAGAAAGGAATTGTGGGAAGTCACTGAGTCAACTGAGACTGGGCTGGCCAGGTGTCTATTTTCACTACAGATCAAGTTTTCCCAGCATTTCCATGAATGTCATCCAAGGTTATCATTGAAATGTGAACCTAGGTCTACATGGTGCTTCAGATACCCATACAGCTCATTCATGCTCAGCTCCTTGGCAATATGAACAAGGTGGCAACAGATGTTTTTCTCCTGGAAGAAAGTCTCCTTTCAGAAGACCATGCTTGCCATCATGCAGTCTGTTGTCTCTCTGACAGTGTACAAGGAACTGCAGACAGCACATTCTTGAGGAGGATGATAAAACTCAGCCAGGTGCCAGTTTATCAGCCATGGCTTTTTTATTGGGGCTGTATCATGACATGGTGAGGTTTCACATCCATGTACATGATTCCTTTGCTGTGGCAAAAATCCAGAGCTGTAAGTAGCTCATACACAGGAAACTGGACATCAAAGTCTGTGAGGAGATGGTAGAATTGCTTATAATCAGTATTATGTATATATTCAAACACCAAAATTGATACCTTATTAAAAGAATGATTCATTTTGTTGTTGTTGTTGGAAAGCCAGATTTAGCAGAGACAAAGTTCTATCTTCTGGTTCACTCCTCAAATGGCTGCAACGGCCAAAGCTGAGCTGAGCTGGGGCCAGAAGCCAGGAGCTACCTCAAGGCCTCTCAAATGGGTGCAGTTTCTAGGCTTTGGCCATCCTTTGCTGGTTTTCCAGACCGTAAGCAAGGAGCTGGAAGGGAATCACGTAGTAGGGATATGAACTGGCATCAATATTGGTCCCGGCCTTGCCAGGTAAGGATTAAGCTCTGTGGCTATTGTGCTGGGCACAAGCTGGTGTCTTTCACTCAGGATCCTTCACTGTGTCAATCAATTTAATGATATTTGCTCCACTATGAAGATATTCCAAAATCTTAACTTTTCATAAGTTTATTTTCCCCCCTCAAGCCTCAAGCAGCTGCAATGGCCAAAACTGAGGCTATCCAAAGCCAGGAGCCAGGAATAATTTCTGGGTCTCCATGTAGGTTCAGGATTGCAAGGCCTTGTGCCATCCTTGACTGCTTTCCAAAACCATAAGCAGAGAACTGAATGTGAAATCCAGCACCTGAAACACAGACCAGCACATGCCAGTCAGGTACTTTGGCCACCAGGCTACTATGTTTGGGCCTAAACAGTATATTTTGAGGAAAAATGAAAATGATTTAAGCAAGCGCAGAAAGAAATGGTCCACTATGAGTTAGAGTCAGAGAGTGCCATGATGCTTTGTGGAAGTGTTCAGTGCCATCTGACCAACGCAGATAGAGACAAGGAACTTTTACATCAGCAGTTCTCAAAATTTCCCTTACATTGTAAATAGTGTAAAAAAAAAAATCTCCATTTTTTTTTCAGATTATCAAGATCTGACATGTGATTCTAAACATTTTGAAAAACATAAAAGCAAATGATAAAGAAAATACTGCTCAGGCCTGGCGGTGGCGCAAGAGGTTAAAGGTCCTCGCCTTGCACGCCCAGGATCCCATGTGGGCGCCGGTTCTAATCCCAGCAGCCCCGCTTCCCTTCCAGCTCCCTGCCTGTGGCCTGGGACAGCAGTCGGGGACGGCCCAAAGCTTTGGGACCCTGCACCTGCGTGGGAGACCCAGAAGAGGCTCCTGGCTTCGGATCGGCATAGCATCGACCCGTTGCGCTCACTTGGGGAGTGAATCATCGGACGGAAGATCTTCCTCTCTGTCTCTCCTCTCTGTATATCCGCCTTTCCAATAAAAAAATAATAAAAATAAATCTTAAAAAAAAAGAAAATACTGCTCATTTTTCCTCCACTCAGAAATTGTGATGGAATTCTGGTGTCCTGGATCAAGCTGATTCCTACAACACTGCCATCCCACGTCAGAGCAGCAGTTTGAGTTCATGCTGCTCCACTTCTGGTCCAACTCTCTAATAATGCACGTGGGAAATGTCCCTGCTCCCATATAGGACACCATGTTGAAGCAACTGGAGTAAAACCAGCTGACGAATGATCTCTTTCCCTCTGTTACCATGGCTTTCAAATCAATACATCTGCCATGCCTTCATTGGAGGATCCCTTGTTCCCCGTACTGTGGCCTCCCGGAAGGTGCACATGCCCAGCTGCATGGCCTGAGACAGGAAGAGAGGGACATGCAGGTGTCCCTGGCTGAAACTCTGTGAAGGGTCACAGTAGATTGTATGAAGTCACAGGAAGTGCACCAGAAGTCCCTCTTGCAAGCACAGTAGAGATATCAAGTCTTCACATCCAGCCATGCACACAGGCAGCAAAGTCAGTGGTAACAAAGTTGGTGAGGGAGGACATGGAGGAAAAACAGAGGAAACTACCCACAGGGAAGCTGGACCCATTTTTAAGATCATAGCACTGACATGCAAGGGCTAGGAGAGAGGGTTAGGGGAAGGGATGGAGTGAAACAGCAGGAATCTTTGAAGACGAATCCCTCACCCAGGGGTGAGGGTCACTAGAAGCAGGATTCGGCCTGTCCTTGGAGCAAGGGGAAGGGCAGCAGGCTAGATGGAAGGTGTGGGAGGCAGGGTCCCTGGCAGAACCATCCTGGACGTGACTGCCTCCTGCAGTGCTATAGCCCACCCATGGTCCACTCTTTGTAAACTTGGCAGCCTTCTGTGGCTGTCCAACTCACCTGGTCCCTATGATGATAAAACTTACTCTTTCCATAAAAGCCCATTAATTCCCATGTTGGGGTCACTCTCTGAAACAAGGGAGAGGTGACCCAGGCTCATTGGTCTGCTTACCTGCCTCCTGTTTACCTGTCTCCTCTGTAAACTTTGCTGTTTAGCAAACAGGCTGGGACCACACTGCCAGAAGGGCCCCAGCCTTGTGCTGCACTTCTTGAAGACAGGCTCACATTGCAGACATCTACCTTTCCCTGGTTCCTCTGCCACCATTCCATTCCTGCTAGGCCACATCTTTCCTGTAACTTTTGAAAGTACACAACTTAGAATCAAAAGGCATTCTAGCATTAACAGCTTTACTGTCCCACTCAAGCAGCAAACAGATGGTGTGGAATAAGAGCACACAGGGACCATGCTCAGGGGCTACCTGGCCTCAGATTCTGTCTGCAGAAAGCCAGAGTGATCACAGCTACTGGGGAGACCAAGAGTTGGAGTACCAGAGTGATGGAAGCATGTGACCAAAAGAGCCAGGCCCTCACTATCAGGGACCATTATGGGGCTTGCTAGGGTAGTGGTTATACAACAATGCAATTTTGCCCCATCTCACGTTCCAGGTGATGATAGGTGGGCAGGAATGAACACCAAGGTGGTGGGGTGGGGTGTGGCTTCCAAGCTTGTGACCCTCAATTATCTGCCTAACCCACAACATTGGGAGAAAGAAGCCCTTTTTTATTTCTGAACAAGGTGGTAGACCTTAGTGCCCATTGAGGATACATTTCTTTCCCTCTGTCCTTGGGGTGACTCATGTGAACCCCTCCCTTAGATGCAGCATAATGCACACAATTTCCATCATTTTCTTAGGTCTTTCTCCCTTGGAGCCCCTTCCTGCTATTAGGACAGATCACCTTTCTTGTGCTTCTTAAGTAAATCCTGCTTTGCAAACTAGAGTTGTCTGCATGAACATCTTTTTGTGAGAAAGAAAAAAAAATAGGTTGTTGCGGTGTTTCACATTGAATTTCCTACCACGCTAGCCCACTTTGCCCTGGAGCAATGGGAAGGCTATGGAGGCAGGCAGGTTAGATATGAATGTTGTGAGACTGAGCCCATCTGTCCCTGGAGGAGCTTCGAGGCAGTCCATGGGTATGGGAGATGACACTGCAGTGTTAGATGAGGTGGTGGAGTGGGAGTGTGTGGAGTCCAGGACTCAAGGCAAACAGGCAGGGGCTAGGCTCACTGTTAGAAGGAGCCTAGCCCTGGAGCAGCTGATAAGCACAAGGCCTGCTGAGCAAGCAGGAACACTGGCTGAGCCCGACTGGTTCTCTTTTTTTTTTTTAATTTGTTATTAACATTGTATTATGTGATACAGTTTTATAAGCACTGGGGAGTCCCCCCACCCCTCCCACATCCCTCCCCCCATAGTGGATTGCTCCACCTTGCTGCATAACCGCGGTTCAAGTTCAGTTGAAATTCCTTCATTGCAGGCATATACATAGCATAAAGTCCAGCGTCTTATTGTCCAGATAAATTCAGTGGTCTCTTGAGAAGGCCTTCTCTGGTCTGAAGGCAGGGCTAACAGAGTAAAGTTCTGGTCAGTTAAAACCCCCAACAAAACATCAGCGTGAATATACAATGTTATGGAATTAATTGGCATAGTATTGAGTGAACAATATGTTAAAAAAAAAAAGTTCAATTCTTCAAAACATCTGGGTTTAGACAATATCAGTGACAGGTTCAAAAAGTAACAATCAACCAAGCATAAATTACAGGTTAAATCAAGGCAAATGTTAGATGTCTGACATAATATTGAGTAGACAATATGTTAAAATTACATGTAAGTTCTTGACTGCCTTCTACAACTATTTCAATGTCACCTCCTCAATTGAGGTGTGCAACGATTTTGGGGGATGTTGCAGAGAAATCTCTCACTCCTTGCTGACGGGTACTTGTTCTTTATATTCCATCTAATAGTACATGAGTGAGTCTTTGATGACCTATCTTTATTGTTCTTTGGTTATCTCATCCTATTAGTTTGTGTATATGAGTGTGTGTGAATGTGTGTGTGTGAAGGGGGGCAGGGGGGTTAGGAGGAACCTTGTTGGTCATTATAGGAGGTGGAGGCCCAGAGTTGGAACTAGGTAGGGACTGGAGAAGATTCCCCCCTCCCATTGTCCCGCTGGAAGTTTATTGATCTTCTGATTCTGATGGCCGATCATGGTTCCTGGCTGTTGTTCTGATGTCGTTAGTTCCTATGTGGAAGGACTTGGGCTTCTTCCATCTCGTGTAGTTTGTCCAAAGAGGGGGGATGTCTATGCTCTGGGTTCACAGCATTCGGAGGCATTCCAGATCCCAGTGTTCTCTTTGGCAGTTGTGTTGACATTCTTGTGTCCGTTCTGCTAGACCTTGTTAGGAGTCCAGGAGTCCTTGTGGGTGGGGGATAAGCCTCCTCCAGTCCCTGTGTTCTGCTCTGGTGTTCTCCCCTCATCTGTGCATATGGCCACCAGTTAATAGACTGTTTGGGTCGTTCCTAATTCCCCCTGTGTGTCATTGTAGCTTTTGCTATTGTATAATGCTGATCTTGATCTATCAACTTTAACATACTTATCCAGTTCCTGGAGGTTACACCACGTGGATTCCTAGCTATTTCAAGGGAAATGAGAGATTTCTCTGTGTTCCAACTCAGTTACTGTGTATCGTAAGCAATTGGCATTATATAGGGAGTTACAATCATTCGGAACTTAAACAGTGAAACCATGATAGCAGCAAATTCGTCTGAGGGAGATTTACAGACATTGGAAATATTTAGGGTTGCTTGATGTCCCCAAAACACCGAGTTTTAGCATGAAGCTGTCGTGAGCAGCAGAGAACCAATTTCTCAGGGCTCCCTGGCCGGACGGCCAGCAGGTGGAGCCGGGCGCAAACTGGTGCACTGGCCGCCCCGAAACAGTCTTCCGAGGGAGCGTGAAGACTGTGGGTTGCTTCCCAGGAGACAAGCTGGATTGTGCCTGGGGACCCCGGCCGCCATGTGGCCGGGGCTCACGTGCCCGAGCGTCAGACCCACCCCTCTTCCCGGCCCGGGCTTGGGTCTAGCCACGCCCCTGGCGGCCCCAGCCCAGGGGTGGGATCGGCTGGACCTGCTTGCCGACGCTAAGCCCAAAGAGGGCCGCGCGTGGGGGTCCAGCCGCCCCAAAACAGTCTTCCGAGGGAGCGTGAAGACTGTGGGTTGCTTCCCAGGAGACAAGATGGATTGCGCCTGGGGACCCCGGCCCCCATGTGGCCGGGGCTCACGTCCAAGAGCATCAGCCCCGCCCCTCTTCCCGGCCCGGGCTTGGGTCTATCCACGCCCCTGACGGCCCCAGCCCGGGGGTGGGATCGGCTGGACCTGCTCGCCCATGCTAAGCCCAAGGAGGGCCGCGAGTGGGGGTCCAGCCGCCTCAAAACAGTCTTCCGAGGGAGCATGAAGACTGTGGGTTGCTTCCCAGGAGACAAGCTGGATTGCGCCTGGGGACCCTGGCCGCCATGTGGCCGGGGCTCACGTCCAAGAGCGTCAGCCCCGCCCCTCTTCCCGGCCCAGGCTTGGGTCTAGCCACGCCCGTGGCGTCCCCAGCCCGGGGGTGGGATCCGCTGGACGTGCTCGCCCACACTAAGCCCAAAGAGGGCCTCGCGTAGGGGACCAGCCGCCCGAAACAGTCTTCCGAGGGAGCGTGAAGACTGTGGGTTGCTTCCCAGGAGACAAGCTGGATTGCGCCTGGGGACCCTGGTCCCCATGTGGCCGGGGCTCACGTCCAAGAGCATCAGCCCCGCCCCTCTTCCCGGTCCGGGCTTGGGTCTAGCCACGCCCCTGGCGGACCCAGCCCGGGGGTGGGATCGGCTGGACCTGCTCGCCAACGCGAAGCCCAAAGAGGGGAGCACGTGGGGATCCAGCCGCCCCAAAACAGTCTTCTGAGGGAGCGTGAAGACTGTGGGTTGCTTCCCAAGAGACAAGCTGGATTGCGCCTGGCGACCCTGGCCGCCATGTGGCCGTGACACACGTTCCCGAGCGTCAGCCCCGCCCTCTTCCCGGCCCAGGCTTGGGTCTAGACACGCCCCTGACTTCCCCAGCCCGGGGGTGGGATCGGCTGGACATGCTTGCCGACGCTAAGCCCAAAGAGGGCCGCGCATGGGGGTGCACCCTCCACGAAACAGTCTTCTGAGGGAGCGTGAAGACCGTGGGTTGCTTCCCAGGAGACAAGCTTGATTGCGCCTGGGGACCCCGGCCGCCATGTGGCCGGGGCTCACGTCCAAGAGCGTCAGCCCCGCCCCTCTTCCCGACCCGGGCTTGGGTCTAGCCACGCCCCTGGCGGCCCCAGCCCGGGGGTGGGATCGGCTGGACCAGCTCGGCGACGCTAAGCCCAAAGAGGGCCACGCGTGGGGGTCCAACCGCCATGAAATTGTTTTCCGAGGGAGCGTGAAGACTGTGGGTTGCTTCCCAGGAGACAAGGTGGATTGCACCTGGGGACCCTGGCCGCCATGTGGCCGGGGCTCACGTCCAAGAGCGTCAGCCCCGCCCCTCTTCCCGGCCCGGGCTGGGGTCTAGCCAAGCCCCTGGCGGCCCCAGCCCGGGGGTGGGATCGGCTGGACCTGCTCGCCCACACTAAGCCCAAAGATGGCCGCACATGGGGGTCCAGCCGTCCCGAAACAGTCTTCCGAGGGAGCATGAAGACTGTGGGTTGCTTCCCAGAAGACAAGCTGGATTGCGCCTGGGGACCCTGGCCGCCATGTGGCCAGGGCTCACGTCCCCGAGCGTCAGCCACGCCCCTCTTCCTTGCCCGGGCTTGGGTCTAGCCACGCCCCTGGCGGCCCCAGCCCGGGGGTGGGATCCTCTGTACCTGCTCGCCAACGCTAAGCCCAAAGAGGGCCGCGCGTGGGGGTGCACCCTCCATGAAACAGTCTTCTGAGGGAGCGTGAAGACTGTGGGTTGCTTCCCAGGAGACAAGCTTGATTGCGCCTGGGGACCCTGGCCACCATGTGGCCGGGGCTCACGTCCCAGAGCGTCAGCCCCGCCCCTCTTCCCAGCCAGGCTTGGGTCTAGCCACGCCCCTGACAGCCCCAGCCCAGGGGTGGGATCTGTTGGACCTGCTTGCCCACGCTAAGCCGAAAGAGGGCCGCTCGTGGGGGTCCAGCCGCCCCGAAACAGTCTTCTGAGGGAGCGTGAAGACTGTGGGTTGCTTCCCAGGAGACAAGCTGGATTGCGCCTGGGGACCCCGGCCGCCATGTGGCCGGGGCTCACGTCCAAGAGCGTCAGCCCCGCCCCTCTTTCCGGCCTGGGCTTGGGTCTAGCCACGCCCCTGGCGGCCCCAGCCCGGGGGTAGGATCGGCTGGACCTGCTCGCCCACACATAGCCCAAAGAGGGCCGCGAGTGGGGTTCCAGCCGCCCCGAAACAGTCTTCTGAGGGAGCGTGAAGACTGTGGGTTGCTTCCCAGGAGACAAGCTGGATTGCGCCTGAAACCCCGGCCGCCATGTGGCTGGGGCTCACGTCCCCGAGCGTCAGCCCCGCCCCTCTTCCCGGCCCGGGCTTGGGTCTAGCCACGCCCGTGGCGTCCCCAGCCCGGGGGTGGGATCCTCTGGACCTGCTTGCCGACGCTAAGCCCAAAGAGGGCCGCGCGTGGGGGTCCAGCCGCCCCGAAACAGTCTACCGAGGGAGCGTGAAGACTGTGGGTTGCTTCCCAGGAGACAAGCTGGATTGCCCCTGGGGACCCTGGCCGCCATGTGGCCGGGGCTCACGTCCCCAAGCGTCAGCCCCGCCCCTCTTCCCGGCCAGGGCTTGGGTCTAGCCACGCCCCTGGCGGCCCCAGCCCAGGGGTGGGATCGGCTGGACATGCTCGCCCACGCTAAGCCCAAAGAGGGCGGCGCGTGGAGGTCCAGCCGCCCTGAAACAGTCTTCCGAGGGAGCGTGAAGACTGTGGGTGACTTCCCAAGAGACAAGCTGGATTGCAACTGGGGAACCCGGCCGCCATGTGGCCGGGGCTCACGTCCAAGAGCATCAGCCCCGCCCTCTTCCCGGCCAGGGGCTTGGGTCTAGCCACGCCCCTGGCGGCACCAATCCCAGGGGTGGGATCGGCTGCACCTGCTTGCCGACGCTAAGCCCAAAGAGGGCCGCACGTGGGGGTCCAGCCGCCCCGAAACAGTCTACCGAGGGAGCGTGAAGACTGTGGGTTGCTTCCCAGGAGACAAGCTGGATTGCCCCTGAGGACCCCGGCCGCCATGTGGCCGGGGCTCACGTCCCCAAGCGTCAGCCCCGCCCCTCTTCCCGGCCAGGGCTTGGGTCTAGCCACGCCCCTGGCGGCCCCAGCCCAGGGGTGGGATCGGCTGGACATGCTCGCCCACGCTAAGCCCAAAGAGGGCGGCGCGTGGAGGTCCAGCCGCCCTGAAACAGTCTTCCGAGGGAGCGTGAAGACTGTGGGTGACTTCCCAAGAGACAAGCTGGATTGCAACTGGGGACCCCGGCCGCCATGTGTCCGGGGGCTCACGTCCAAGAGCGTCAGCCCCGCCCCTCTTTCCGGCCCGTGCTTGGGTCTAGCCACGCCCCTGGCTGCCCCAGCCCGGGGGTGGGATCGGCTGGACCTGTTCGCCCAGGCTAAGCCCAAAGAGGGCCGCGAGTGGGGTTCCAGCCGCCCCGAAACAGTCTTCTGAGGGAGCGTGAAGACTGTGGGTTGCTTCCCAGGAGACAAGCTGGATTGCCCCTGGGGACCCCGGCCGCCATGTGGCCGGGGCTCACGTCCAAGAGCGTCAGCCCCATCCCTCTTCCCGGCCTGGGCTTGGGTCTAGCCATGACCCTGGCGGCCCCAGCCCGGGGGTGGATTCGCTGGACCTGCTCGGCGACACTAAGCCCAAAGAGGGCCGCGCGTGGGGGTCCAGCCGCCCCAAAACAGTCTTCCGAGGGAGCATGAAGACTGTGGGTTGCTTCCCAGGAGACAAGCTGGATTGCGCCTGGGGACCCTGGTCCCCATGTGGCCGGGGCTCACGTCCAAGAGCATCAGCCCCGCCCCTCTTCCCGGCCAGGGCTTGGGTCTAGCCACGCCCCTGGCGGCCCCAGCCCGGGGGTGGGATCGGCTGGACCTGCTCGCCAACGCGAAGCCCAAAGAGGGGAGCACGTGGGGATCCAGCCGCCCCAAAACAGTCTTCTGAGGGAGCGTGAAGACTGTGGGTTGCTTCCCAAGAGACAAGCTGGATTGCGCCTGGCGACCCTGGCCGCCATGTGGCCGTGACACACGTTCCCGAGCGTCAGCCCCGCCCTCTTCCAGCCCCGGGCTTGGGTCTAGACACGCCCCTGACTTCCCCAGCCCGGGGGTGGGATCGGCTGGACCTGCTTGCCGACGCTAAGCCCAAAGAGGGCCGCGCATGGGGGTGCACCCTCCACGAAACAGTCTTCTGAGGGAGCGTGAAGACCGTGGGTTGCTTCCCAGGAGACAAGCTTGATTGCGCCTGGGGACCCCGGCCGCCATGTGGCCGGGGCTCACGTCCAAGAGCGTCAGCCCCGCCCCTCTTCCCGACCCGGGCTTGGGTCTAGCCACGAGCCTGGCGGCCCCAGCCCGGGGGTGGGATCGGCTGGACCTGCTCGCCCACACTAAGCCCAAAGATGGCCGCACATGGGGGTCCAACCGCCATGAAATTGTTTTCCGAGGGAGCGTGAAGACTGTGGGTTGCTTCCCAGGAGACAAGGTGGATTGCACCTGGGGACCCTGGCCGCCATGTGGCCGGGGCTCACGTCCCCAAGCGTCAGCCCCGCCCCTCTTCCCGGCCCGGGCTGGGGTCTAGCCAAGCCCCTGGCGGCCCCAGCCCGGGGGTGGGATCGGCTGGACCTGCTCGCCCACACTAAGCCCAAAGATGGCCGCACATGGGGGTCCAGCCGTCCCGAAACAGTCTTCAGAGGGAGCATGAAGACTGTGGGTTGCTTCCCAGAAGACAAGCTGGATTGCGCCTGGGGACTCTGGCCGCCATGTAGCCAGGGCTCACGTCCCCGAGCGTCAGCCACGCCCCTCTTCCTTGCCCGGGCTTGGGTCTAGCCACGCCCCTGGCGGCCCCAGCCCGGGGGTGGGATCCTCTGTACCTGCTCGCCAACGCTAAGCCCAAAGAGGGCCGCGCGTGGGGGTGCACCCTCCCTGAAACAGTCTTCTGAGGGAGCGTGAAGACTGTGGGTTGCTTCCCAGGAGACAAGCTTGATTGCGCCTGGGGACCCTGGCCGCCATGTGGCCGGGGCTCACGTCCCAGAGCGTCAGCCCCGCCCCTCTTCCCAGCCAGGCTTGGGTCTAGCCACGCCCCTGGCAGCCCCAGCCCAGGGGTGGGATCTGTTGGACCTGCTTGCCCACGCTAAGCCCAAAGAGGGCCGCTGGTGGGGGTCCAGCCGCCCCGAAACAGTCTTCTGAGGGAGCGTGAAGACTGTGGGTTGCTTCCCAGGAGACAAGCTGGATTGCGCCTGGGGACCCCGGCCGCCATGTGGCCGGGGCTCACGTCCAAGAGCGTCAGCCCCGCCCCTCTTTCCGGCCTGGGCTTGGGTCTAGCCACGCCCCTGGCGGCCCCAGCCCGGGGGTGGGATCAGATGGACCTGCTCGGCGACGCTAAGCCCAAAGAGGGCCGCGCGTGGGGGTCCAGCCGCCCTGAAACAGTTTTCTGAGGGAGCGTGAAGATTGTGGGTTGCTTCCGAGGAGACAAGCTGGATTGCGCCTGGGGACCCTGGCCGCCATGTGGCCGGGGCTCACGTCCAAGAGCGTCAGCCCCGCCCCTCTTCCCGGCCCGGGCTTGGGTCATGCCACGCCACTGGCGGACCCATCCCGGGGGTGGGATTGGCTGGACCTGCTCGCCCATGCTAAGCCCAAGGAGGGCGGCGCGTGGGGTCCAGCCGCCATGAAACTGTCTTCCGAGGGAGCGTGAAGACTCTGGGTTGCTTCCCAGGAGACAAGATGGATTGCGCCGGGGGACCCCGGCCGCCATGTGGCCGGGGCTCAAGTCCAAGAGCGTCAGCCCCGCCCCTCTTCCCGGCCCGGGCTTGGGTCTAGCCACGCCCCTGGCGGCCCCAGCCCGGGGGTGGGATCGGCTGTACCTGCTCGCCCACACTAAGCCCAAAGAGGGCCGCACATGGGGGTCCAGCCGTCCCAGAAACAGTCTTCTGAGGGAGCGTGAAGACTGTGGGTTGCTTCCCAGGAGACAAGCTGGATTGCGCCTGAAACCCCGGCCGCCATGTGGCCGGGGCTCACGTCCCCGAGCGTCAGCCACGCCCCTCTTCCCGGCCAGGGCTTGGGTCTATCTATGCCCCTGGCGGCCCCAGCCCAGGGGTGGGATCGGCTGTACCTGCTGGCCGATGTTAAGCCCAAAGAGGGCGGCGCGTGGAGGTCCAGCCGCCCTGAAACAGTCTTCCGAGGGAGCGTGAAGACTGTGGGTGACTTCCCAAGAGACAAGCTGGATTGCAACTGGGGACCCCGGCCGCCATGTGGATGGGGGCTCACGTCCAAGAGCGTCAGCCCCGCCCCTCTTTCCGGCCCGGGCTTGGGTCTAGCCACGCCCCTGACAGCCCCAGCCCGGGGGTGGGATCGGCTGGACCTGTTCGCCCAGGCTAAGCCCAAAGAGGGCCGCGAGTGGGGTTCCAGCCGCCCCGAAACAGTCTTCTGAGGGAGCGTGAAGACTGTGGGTTGCTTCCCAGGAGACAAGCTGGATTGCGCCTGGGGACCCTGGCCGCCATGTGGCCGGGGCTCACGTCACCGAGCGTCAGCCCCGCCCCTCTTTCCGGCCCGGGCTTGGGTCTAGCCACGCCCCTGGCGGCCCCAGCCCAGGGGTGGGATCGGCTGGACCTGCTCGTCGACGCTAAGCCCTAGAAGGGCCGTGCATTGGGGTCCAGCCGCCCCGAAACAGCCTTTCGAGGGAGCGTGAAGACTGGGTTGCTTCCCAAGAGACAAGCTGGATTGCGCCTGGGGACCCCGGCCGCCATGTGTCCGGGGGCTCACGTCCAAGAGCATCAGCCCCGCCCCTCTTCCCGGCCCGGGCTTGGGTCTAGCCACGCCCCTGGCGGCCCCAGCCCGGGGGTGGGATCGGCTGGACCTGCTCGCCCACGCTAAGCCCAAAGAGGGCCGTTCGTGGGGGTCCAGCCGCCCCGAAACAGTCTTCTGAGGGAGCGTGAAGATTGTGGGTTGCTTCCCAGGAGACAAGCTGGATTGCGCCTGGGGACCCCGGCCGCCATGTGTCCGGGGCTCACGTCCAAGAGCGTCAGCCCCGCCCCTCTTCCCGGCCCGGGCTTGGGTCTAGCCACGCCCCTGGCGGCCCCAGCCCAGGGTGGGATCGGCTGGACCTGCTCGGCGACGCTAAGCCCAAAGAGGGCCGCACATGGGAGTCCAGCCGCCCCAAAACAGTCTTCCGAGGGAGCGTGAAGACTGTGGGTTGCTTCCCAGGAGACAAGCTGGATTGCGCTTGGGGACCCCGGCCGCCATGTGGCCGGGGCTCACGTCCCCGAGCGTCAGCCCCGCCCCTCTTCCTGGCCAGGGCTTGGGTCTAGCCACGCCCCTGGCGGCCCCAGCCCGGGGGTGGGATCAGCTGGACCTGCTCGCCCACGCTAAGCCCAAAGAGGGGAGCACGTGGGGATCCAGCCGCCCCAAAACAGTCTTCCGAGGGAGCGTGAAGACTGTGGGTTGCTTCCCAAGAGACAAGCTGGATTGCGCCTGGGGACCCCGGCCGCCATGTGGCCGGGGCTCAAGTCCAAGAGCATCAGCCCCGCCCTCTTCCCGGCCAGGGGCTTGGGTCTAGCCACGCCCCTGGCGGCACCAATCCCAGGGGTGGGATCAGCTGCACCTGCTTGCCGATGCTAAGCCCAAAGAGGGCCGCGCGTGGCGGTCCAGCCGCCCCGAAACAGTCTACCGAGAGAGCGTGAAGACTGTGGGTTGCTTCCCAGGAGACAAGCTGGATTGCCCCTGGGGACCCCGGCCGCCATGTGGCCGGGGCTCACTTCCCCAAGCGTCAGCCCCGCCCCTCTTCCCGGCCAGGGCTTGGGTCTAGCCACGCCCATGGCGGCCCCAGCCCAGGGGTGGGATCGGCTGGACATGCTCGCCCACGCTAAGCCCAAAGAGGGCGGCGCGTGGAGGTCCAGCCGCCCTGAAACAGTCTTCCGAGGGAGCGTGAAGACTGTGGGTGACTTCCCAAGAGACAAGCTGGATTGCAACTGGGGACCCCGGCCGCCATGTGTCCGGGGGCTCACGTCCAAGAGCGTCAGCCCCGCCCCTCTTCCCGGCCCGGGCTTGGGTCTAGCCACGCCCCTGGCGGCCCCAGCCCAGGGTGGGATCGGCTGGACCTGCTCGGCGACGCTAAGCCAAAAGAGGGCCGTTCGTGGGGGTCCAGCCGCCCCAAAACAGTCTTCCGAGGGAGCGTGAAGACTGTGGGTTGCTTCCCAGGAGACAAGCTGGATTGCGCCTGGGGACCCCGGCAGCCATGTGGCCGGGGCTAACGTCCAAGTGCGTCAGCCCCGCCCCTCTTCCCGGCCAGGGCTTGGGTCTAGCCACGCCCCTGGCGGCCCCAGCCCGGGGGTGGGATCGGCTGGACCTGCTCGCCGATGCTAAGCCCAAAGAGGGCCGCGCGTGGGGGTCCAGCCGCCCCAAAACAGTCTTCTGAGGGAGCGTGAAGACTGTGGGTTGCTTCCCAAGAGACAAGCTGGATTGCGCCTGGGGACCCCGGCCGCCATGTGGCCGGGGCTAACGTCCAAGAGCGTCAGCCCCGCCCCTCTTCCCGGCCAGGGCTTGGGTCTAGCCACGCCCCTGGCAGCCCCAGCCCGGGGGTGGGATCGGCTGGACCTGCTCGGCGACGCTAAGCCCAAAGAGGGCCGCGCGTGGGGGTCCAGCCACCCAGAAACAGTCTTCCGAGGGAGCGTGAAGACTGTGGGTTGCTTCCCAGGATACAAGCTGGATTGCGCCTGGGGACCCCGGCCGCCATGTGGCCGGGGCTCACGTCACCGAGCGTCAGCCCCGCCCCTCTTCCCGGCCAGGGCTTGGGTCTAGCCACGCCCCTGGCGGCCCCAGCCCGGGGGTGGGATCAGATGGACCTGCTGGCCGATGCTACCCCAAAGAGGGCCGCGCATGGGGGTCCAGCCACCCAGAAACAGTCTTCTGAGGGAGCGTGAAGACTGTGGGTTGCTTCCCAGGAGACAAGCTGGATTGCGCCTGGGGACCCCGGCCGCCATGTGGCCGGGGCTCACGTCCAAGAGCATCAGCCCCGCCCTCTTCCAGACCAGGGCTTGGGTCTAGCCACGACCCTGGCGGCACCTATCCCAGGGGTGGGATCGGCTGCACCTGCTTGCCGACGCTAAGCCCAAAGAGGGCCGCGCATGGGGGTCCAGCCGCCCTGTAACAGTCTTCTGAGGGAGCGTGAGGACTGTGGGTTGCTTCCCAGGAGACAAGCTGGATTGCGCCTGGGGACCCCGGCCGCCATGTGGCCGGGGCTCACGTCCCCGAGCGTCAGCCCCGCCCCTCTTCCCGGCCCGGGCTTGGGTCTAGCCACGCCCCTGGCGGCCCCAGCCCGGGGGTGGGATCGGCTGGACCTGCTCGCCCACGCTAAGCCCAAAGTGGGCCGCGCGTGGGGGTCCAGCTGCACCAAAACAATCTTCCGAGGGAGCGTGAAGACTGTGGGTTGCTTCCCAGGAGACCAGCTGGATTGCGCCTGGGGACACTGACAGCCATGTGGCCGGGGCTCACGTCCCCAAGCATCAGCCCCGCCCCTCTTCCCGGCCCGGGCTTGGGTCTAACCACGCCCCTGGCGGCCCCAGCCCGGGGGTGGGATCGGCTGGACCTGCTCGCCCACGCTAAGCCCAAAGAGGGCCGCACGTGGGGGTCCAGCCGCACCAAAACAATCTTCCGAGGGAGCGTGAAGACTGTGGGTTGCTTCCCAGGAGACAAGCTGCAATGCAACTGGGGACCCCGGCCTCCATGTGGCCGGGGCTCACGTCCCCGAGCGTCAGGCCCGCCCCTCTTCCCGGCCCGGGCTTGGGTCTAACCACGCCCCTGGCGGCCCCAGCCCGGGGGTGGGATCGGCTGGACCTGCTCGCCCACACTAAGCCCAAAGAGGGCCCCACATGGGAGTGCACCCTCCCCGAAACAGTCTTCCGAGGGAGCGTGAAGACTGTGGGTTGCTTCCCAAGAGACAAGCTGGATTGCGCCTGGGGACACCGGCCGCCATGTGGCCGGGGCTCACCTCCAAGAGCGTCAGCCCTGCCCTCTTCCCGGCCAGGGCTTGGGTCTAGCCACGCCCCTGACGGCCCCAGCCCGGGGGTGGGATCGGCTGTACCTGCTGGCCGTAGCTACCCCAAAGAGGGCCGCGCATGGGGTTCCAGCCGCCCCAAAGCAGTCTTCCAAGGGAGCGTGAAGACTGTGGGTTGCTTCCCAGGAGACAAGCTGGATTGCAACTGGGGACCCCGGCCGCCATGTGGCCGGGGCTCAGGTCCCAGAGCGTCAGCCCCGCCCCTCTTCCCGGCCAGGGCTTGGGTCTAACCACGCCCCTGGCGGCCCCAGCCCGGGGGTGGGATCGGCTGGACCTGCTCGCACACACTAAGCCCAAAGAGGGCCCCACATGGGAGTGCACCCTCCCCGAAACAGTCTTCCGAGGGAGCGTGAAGACTGTGGGTTGCTTCCCAGGAGACAAGCTAGATTGCGCCTGGGGACCCTGGCCACCATGTGGCCGGGGCTCACGTCCCAGAGCATCAGCCCCGCCCCTCTTCTCGGCCAGGGTTTGGGTCTAGCCACGCCCCTGGCGGCCCCAGCCCGGGGGTGGGATCGGCTGGACCTGCTCGCCCACGCTAAGCCCAAAGAGGGCCGCGCGTGGGGGTCCAGCCGCACCAAAACAGTCTTCCGAGGGAGCGTGAAGACTGTGGGTTGCTTCCCAGGAGACCAGCTGGATTGCGCCTGGGGACCCTGGCCGCCATGTGGCCGGGGCTCACGTCACCGAGCGTCAGCCCCGCCCCTCTTCCCGGCCAGGGCTTGGGTCTAGCCACGCCCCTGACGGCCCCAGCCCGGGGGTGGGATCGGCTGGAAATGCTCGCCAACGCTAAGCCCAAAGAGGGCGGCGCGTGGGGGTCCAGCCGCAACAAAACAGTCTTCCGAGGGAGCGTGAAGACTGTGGGTTGCTTCCCAAGAGACAAGCTTGATTGCGCCTGGGGACACCGGCCGCCATGTGGCCGGGGCTCACGTCCAAGAGCATCAGCCCCGCCCTCTTCCAGACCCGGGCTTGGGTCTAGCCACGCCCCTGGCGGCCCCAGCCCGGGGGTTGGATCGGCTGGACCTGCTGGCCGATGCTACCCCAAAGAGGGCCGCGCGTGGGGGTCCAGCCGCCCCAAAGCAGTCTTCCAAGGGAGCGTGAAGACTGTGGGTTGCTTCCCAGGAGACAAGCTGGAATGCACTTGGGGACCCCGGCCGCCATGTGGCCGGTGCTCAGGTCCCAGAGCGTCAGCCCCGCCCCTCTTCCCGGCCCGGGCTTGGGTCTAACCACGCCCCTGGCGGCCCCAGCCCGGGGGTGGGATCGGCTGGACCTGCTCGCACACACTAAGCCCAAAGAGGGCCCCACATGGGAGTGCACCCTCCCCGAAACAGTCTTCCGAGGGAGCGTGAAGACTGTGGGTTGCTTCCCAAGAGACAAGCTGGATTGCGCTTGAGGACCCCGGCCGCCATGTGGCCGGGGCTCACGTCCCCGAGCATCAGCCCCACCCCTCTTCCCCTCCAGGGCTTGGGTCTAGCCATGCCCCTGATGGCCCCAGCCCGGGGGTGGGATCGGCTGGACCTGCTCGCCGACACATAGCCCAAAGAGGGCCCCGCATGGTGGTCCAGCCGCCACAAAACAGTCTTCTGAGGGAGCGTGAAGACTGTGGGTTGCTTCCCAGGAGACAAGCTGGATTGCGCCTGGGGACCCCGGCCTCCATGTGGCCGGGGCTCACGTCCAAGAGCGTCAGCCCCGCCCCTCTTCCCGGCCAGGGCTTGGGTCTAGCCACGCCCCTGGCAGCCCCAGCCCGGGGGTGGGATCAGATGGACCTGCTCGCCGATGCTAAGCCCAAAGAGGGCCGCACGTGGGGGTCCAGCCGCCATGACACTGTCTTCTGAGGGAGCGTGAAGACTGTGGGTTGCTTCCCAGGAGACAAGCTGGATTGCGCCTGAGGACGCCGGCCGCCATGTGGCCGGGGCTCACGTCCCCAAGCGTCAGCCCCGCCCCTCTTCCCGGCCCGGGCTTGGGTCTAGCCACGCCCCTGGCGGCCCCAGCCCGGGGGTGGGATCCGCTGGACCTGCTCGCCCAAGCTAAGCCCAAAGAGGGCCGCGCGGGGGGTCCAGCCACCCAGAAACAGTCTTCAGAGGGAGCGTGAAGACTGTGGGTTGCTTCCCAGGAGACCAGCTGGATTGCGCCTGGGGACCCTGGCCGCCATGTGGCCGGGTTCACTTCCCCGAGCATCAGCCCCGCCCCTCTTCCCGGCCCGTGCTTGGGTCTAGCCACGCCCCTGATGGCCCCAGCCCGGGGGTGGGATCCTCTGGACCTGCTGGCCGACACTAAGCCCAAAGAGGGCCGCGCGTGGGGGTTCAGCCACCCAGAAAGAGTCTTCCGAGTGAGCTTGAAGACTGGGTTGCTTCCCAGGAGACAAGCTGGATTGCGCCTGGGGACCCCGGCAGCCATGTGGCCGGGGCTCACGTCCCCGAGCGTCAGCCCCGCCCCTCTTCCCGGCCCGGGCTTGGGTCTAGCCACGCCCCTGGCAGCCCCAGCCCGGGGGTGGGATCGGCTGGACCTGCTCGCCGATGCTAACCCAAAGAGGGCCGCGCGTGGGGGTCCAGCCGCCCCAAAGCAGTCTTCCAAGGGAGCGTGAAGACTGTGGGTTGCTTCCCAGGAGACAAGCTGGATTGCGCCTGGGGACCCTGGTCCCCATGTGGCCGGGGCTAACGTCCCCGAGCATCAGCCCCGCCCCTCTTCCCGGCCAGGGCTTGGGTCTAGCCACACCCCTGGCGGCCCCAGCCCGGGGGTGGGATCGGCTGGACCTGCTCGCCCACGCTAAGCCCAAAGAGGGCCGCGCGTGGGGGTCCAGCAGCCCCGAAACAGTCTTCTGAGCGAGCGTGAAGACTGTGGGTTGCTTCCCGAGAGACAAGCTGGATTGCGCCTGGGGACCCCGGCCGCCATGTGGCCGGGGCTCACGTCCAAGAGCGTCAGCCCTGCCCTCTTCCAGGCCCGGGCTTGGGTCTAGCCACGCCCCTGACAGCCCCAGCCCAGGGGTGGGATCGGCTGGACCTGCTCGTCGACACATAGCCCAAAGAGGGCGGCGCGTGGGGGTCCAGCCGCACCAAAACAGTCTTCCGAGGGAGCGTGAAGAGTGTGGGTTGCTTCCCAGGAGACAAGCTGGATTGCGCCTGGGAACCCCGGCCGCCATGTGGCCGGGGTTCGAATCCCTGAGCGTCAGCCCCGCCCCTCTTCCCAGCCCGGGCTTGGGTCTAGCCACGCACCAGTTGGCCCCAGCCCGGGGGTGGGATCGGCTGGACCTGCTCGCCCACGCTAAGCCCAAAGAGGGCCGCGCGTGGGGGTCCAGCCGCCCTGTAACAGTCTTCTGAGGGAGCGTGAAGACTGTGGGTTGCTTCCCAGGAGACAAGCTGGATTGCGCCTGGGGACACTGACAGCCATGTGGCCGGGGCTCACGTCCAAGAGCATCAGCCCCGCCCCTCTTCCCGGCCCAGGCTTAGGTCTAGCCACGCCCCTGGCGGCCCCAGCCCGGGGGTGGGATCAGATGGACCTGCTCGCCCACGCTAAGCCCAAAGAGGGCCGCGCGTGGGGGTCCAGCCGCAACAAAACAGTCTTCCAAGGGAGCGTGAAGACTGTGGGTTGCTTCCCAGGAGACAAGCTGGATTGCGCCTGGGGACCTTGGCCGCCATGTGGCCGGGGCTCACGTCCCCGAGCGTCAGCCCCGCCCCTCTTCCCGGCCCGGGCTTGGGTCTAGCCACGCCCCTGGCGGCCCCAGCCCGGGGGTGGGATCGGCTGGACCTGCTCGCCCACGCTAAGCCCAAAGAGGGCCGCACGTGGGGGTCCAGCCGCACCAAAACAATCTTCCGAGGGAGCGTGAAGACTGTGGGTTGCTTCCCAGGAGACCAGCTGGATTGCGCCTGGGGACACTGACAGCCATGTGGCCGGGGCTCACGTCCCCGAGCATCAGCCCCGCCCCTCTTCCCGGCCCGGGCTTGGGTCTAGCCACGCCCCTGGCGGCCCCAGCCCGGGGGTGGGATCGGCTGGACCTGCTCGCCCACGCTAAGCCCAAAGAGGGCCGCGCGTGGGGGTCCAGCCGCACCAAAACAGTCTTCCGAGGGAGCGTGAAGACTGTGGGTTGCTTCCCAGGAGACAAGCTGGATTGCGCCTGGGGACCCCGGCCGCCATGTGGCCGGGGCTCACGTCACCGAGCATCAGCCCCGCCCCTCTTCCCGGCCACGGCTTGGGTCTAGCCACGCCCCTGGCGGCCCCAGCCCGGGGGTGGGATCGGCTGGAACTGCTCGCCAACGCTAAGCCCAAAGAGGGCGGCGCGTGGGGGTCCAGCCGCAACAAAACAGTCTTCCGAGGGAGCGTGAAGACTGTGGGTTGCTTCCCAAGAGACAAGCTGGAATGCACCTGGGGACCCCGGCCGCCATGTGGCCGGGGCTCACGTCCAAGAGCATCAGCCCCGCCCTCTTCCAGACCCGGGCTTGGGTCTAGCCACGCCCCTGGCGGCCCCAGCCCGGGGGTGGGATCGGCTGGACCTGCTGGCCGATGCTACCCCAAAGAGGGCCGCGCGTGGGGGTCCAGCCGCCCCAAAGCTGTCTTCCAAGGGAGCGTGAAGACTGTGGGTTGCTTCCCAGGAGACAAGCTGGAATGCACTTGGGGACCCCGGCCGCCATGTGGCAGGGGCTCAGGTCCCAGAGCGTCAGCCCCGCCCCTCTTCCCGGCCCGGGCTTGGGTCTAACCACGCCCCTGGCGGCCCCAGCCCGGGGGTGGGATCGGCTGGACCTGCTCGCCCAAGCTAAGCCCAAAGAGGGCCGCGCGTGGGGGTCCAGCCGCCCTGTAACAGTCTTCCGAGGGAGCGTGAAGACTGTGGGTTGCTTCCCAAGAGACAAGCTGGATTGCGCCTGGGGACCCTGGCCGCCATGTGGCCGGGGCTCACTTCCCCGAGCATCAGCCCCGCCCTCTTCCAGACCCCGGCTTGGGTCTAGCCACGCCCCTGGCGGCCCCAGCCCGGTTGTGGGATCGGCTGGACCTGCTCGCCGATGCTAAGCCCAAAGAGGGCCGCGCGTGGGGGTCCAGCCACCCAGAAAGAGTCTTCCGAGTGAGCGTGAAGACTGGGTTGCTTCCCAGGAGACAAGCTGGATTGCGCCTGGGGACCCCGGCAGCCATGTGGCCGGGGCTCACGTCCCCGAGCGTCAGCCCCACCCCTCTTCCCGGCCCGGGCTTGGGTCTAGCCACGCCCCTGGCGGCCCCAGCCCGGGAGTTGGATCGGCTGTACCTGCTGGCCGATGCTACCCCAAAGAGGGCCGCGAGTGGGGTTCCAGCCGCCCCAAAGCAGTCTTCCAAGGGAGCGTGAAGACTGTGGGTTGCTTCCCAGGAGACAAGCTGGAATGCACTTGGGGACCCCGGCCGCCATGTGGCCGGGGCTCAGGTCCCAGAGCGTCAGCCCCGCCCCTCTTCCCGGCCCGGGCTTGGGTCTAACCACGCCCCTGGCGGCCCCAGCCCGGGGGTGGGATCGGCTGGACCTGCTCGCACACACTAAGCCCAAAGAGGGCCCCACATGGGAGTGCACCCTCCCCGAAACAGTCTTCCGAGGGAGCGTGAAGACTGTGGGTTGCTTCCCAAGAGACAAGCTGGATTGCGCTTGAGGACCCCGGCCGCCATGTGGCCGGGGCTCACGTCCCCGAGCATCAGCCCCACCCCTCTTCCCCTCCAGGGCTTGGGTCTAGCCATGCCCCTGATGGCCCCAGCCCAGGGGTGGGATCGGCTGGACCTGCTCGCCGACACATAGCCCAAAGAGGGCCCCGCATGGTGGTCCAGCCGCCACAAAACAGTCTTCTGAGGGAGCGTGAAGACTGTGGGTTGCTTCCCAGGAGACAAGCTGGATTGCGCCTGGGGACCCCGGCCTCCATGTGGCCGGGGCTCACGTCCAAGAGCGTCAGCCCCGCCCCTCTTCCCGGCCAGGGCTTGGGTCTAGCCACGCCCCTGGCGGCCCCAGCCCGGGGGTGGGATCAGATGGACCTGCTCGCCGATGCTAAGCCCAAAGAGGGCCGCACGTGGGGGTCCAGCCGCCATGACACTGTCTTCTGAGGGAGCGTGAAGACTGTGGGTTGCTTCCCAGGAGACAAGCTGGATTGCGCCTGGGGACCCCAACCGCCATGTGGCCGGGGCTCACGTCCCCAAGCGTCAGCCCCGCCCCTCTTCCCGGCCCGGGCTTGGGTCTAGCCACGCCCCTGGCGGCCCCAGCCCGGGGGTGGGATCCGCTGGACCTATTCGCCCAAGCTAAGCCCAAAGAGGGCCGCGCGTGGGGGTCCAGCCACCCAGAAACAGTCTTCAGAGGGAGCGTGAAGACTGTGGGTTGCTTCCCAGGAGACCAGCTGGATTGCGCCTGGGGACCCTGGCCGCCATGTGGCCGGGGTTCACTTCCCCGAGCATCAGCCCCGCCCCTCTTCCCGGCCCGTGCTTGGGTCTAGCCACGCCCCTGATGGCCCCAGCCCGGGGGTGGGATCCTCTGGACCTGCTGGCCGACACTAAGCCCAAAGAGGGCCGCGCATGGGGGTCCAGCCACCCAGAAAGAGTCTTCCGAGTGAGCGTGAAGACTGGGTTGCTTCCCAGGAGACAAGCTGGATTGCGCCTGGGGACCCCGGCAGCCATGTGGCCGGGGCTCACGTCCCCGAGCGTCAGCCCCGCCCCTCTTCCCGGCCCGGGCTTGTGTCTAGCCACTCACCTGGCAGCCCCAGCCCGGGGGTGGGATCGGCTGGACCTGCTCGCCGATGCTAACCCAAAGAGGGCCGCACGTGGGGGTCCAGCCGCCCTGTAACAGTCTTCTGAGGGAGCGTGAAGACTGTGGGTTGCTTCCCAGGAGACAAGCTGGATTGCGCCTGGGGACACTGACAGCCATGTGGCCAGGGCTCACGTCCAAGAGCATCAGCCCCGCCCCTCTTCCCGGCCCGGGCTTAGGTCTAGCCACGCCACTGGCGGCCCCAGCCCGGGGGTGGGATCAGATGGACCTGCTCGCCCACGCTAAGCCCAAAGAGGGCCGCGGGTGGGGGTCCAGCCGCAACAAAACAGTCTTCCAAGGGAGCGTGAAGACTGTGGGTTGCTTCCCAGGAGACAAGCTGGATTGCGCCTGGGGACCTTGGCCGCCATGTGGCCGGGGCTCACGTCCCCGAGCGTCAGCCCCGCCCCTCTTCCCGGCCCGGGCTTGGGTCTAGCCACGCCCCTGGCGGCCCCAGCCCGGGGGTGGGATCGGCTGGACCTGCTCGCCGACACTAAGCCCAAAGAGGGACCCGCATGGGGGTCCAGCCGCCCCAAAACAGTCTTCTGAGGGAGCGTGAAGACTGTGGGTTGCTTCCCAGGAGACAAGCTGGATTGCGCCTGGGGACCCTGACCCCCATGTGGCCGGGGCTCACGTCCCCGAGCGTCAGCCCCGCCCCTCTTCCAGGCCCGGGCTTGGGTCTAGCCACGTCCCTGGCGGCCCCAGCCCGGGGGTGGGATCGGCTGGACCTGCTCGCCCAGGCTAAGCCCAAAGAGGGCCGCGCGTGGGGGTCCAGCCGCAACAAAACAGTCTTCCAAGGGAGCGTGAAGACTGTGGGTTGCTTCCCAAGAGACAAGCTGGATTGCGCCTGGGGACCCCGGCCGCCATGAGGCCGGGGCTCACGTCCAAGAGCATCAGCCCCGCCCTCTTCCAGACCCGGGCTTGGGTCTAGCCACGACCCTAGCGGCACCTATCCCAGGGGTGGGATCGGCTGCACCTGCTTGCCGACGCTAAGCCCAAAGAGGGCCGCGCGTGGGGGTCCAGCCACCCAGAAACAGTCTTCTGAGCGAGCGTGAAGACTGTGGGTTGCTTCCCAAGAGACAAGCTGGATTGCGCCTGGGGACCCCGGCCGCCATGTGGCCGGGGCTCACGTCCAAGAGCGTCAGCCCCGCCCCTCTTCCCGGCCGGGCTTGGGTCTAACCACGCCCCTGGCGGCCCCAGCCCGGGGGTGGGATCGGCTGGACCTGCTCGCACACACTAAGCCCAAAGAGGGCCCCACATGGGAGTGCACCCTCCCCGAAACAGTCTTCCAAGGGAGCGTGAAGACTGTGGGTTGCTTCCCAGGAGACAAGCTGGATTGCGCCTGGGGACCCCGGCCGCCATGTGGCCAGGGCTCACGTCACCGAGCGTCAGCCCCGCCCCTCTTCCCGGCCCGGGCTTGGGTCTAGCCACGCCCCTGGCGGCCCCAGCCCGGGGGTGGGATCGGCTGGACCTGCTCGCCCAAGCTAAGCCCAAAGAGGGCCGCGCGTGGGGGTCCAGCCTCAACAAAACAGTCTTCCAAGGGAGCGTGAAGACTGTGGGTTGCTTCCCAAGAGACAAGCTGGATTGCGCCTGGGGACCCTGGCCGCCATGTGGCCGGGGCTCACTTCCCCGAGCATCAGCCCCGCCCTCTTCCAGACCCCGGCTTGGGTCTAGCCACGCCCCTGATGGCCCCAGCCCGGGGGTGGGATCCTCTGGACCTGCTGGCCGACACTAAGCCCAAAGAGGGCCGCGCGTGGGGGTCCAGCCACCCAGAGAGAGTCTTCCGAGTGAGCGTGAAGACTGGGTTGCTTCCCAGGAGACAAGCTGGATTGCGCCTGGGGACCCCGGCCGCCATGTGGCCGGGGCTCACGTCCCCGAGCGTCAGCCCCGCCCCTCTTTCCGGCCAGGGCTTGTGTCTAGCCACTCACCTGGCAGCCCCAGCCCGGGGGTGGGATCGGCTGGACCTGCTGGCCGATGCTAACCCAAAGAGGGCCGCGCGTGGGGGTCCAGCCGCCCCAAAGCAGTCTTCCGAGGGAGCGTGAAGACTGTGGGTTGCTTCCCAGGAGACAAGCTGGATTGCGCCTGGGGACCCTGGTCCCCATGTGGCCGGGGCTAACGTCCCCGAGCATCAGCCCCGCCCCTCTTCCCGGCCAGGGCTTGGGTCTAGCCACACACCTGGCGGCCCCAGCCCGGGGGTGGGATCGGCTGGACCTGCTCGCCCACACTAAGCCCAAAGAGGGCCACTCGTGGGGGTCCAGCTGCCCCAAAGAAGTCTTCTGAGGGAGCGTGAAGACTGTGGGTTGCTTCCCAGGAGACAAGCTGGATTGCGCCTGGGGACCCCGGCAGCCATGTGGCCGGGGCTCACGTCCCCGAGCGTCAGCCCCACCCCTCTTCCTGGCCCGGGCTTGGGTCTAGCCACGCCCCTGGCGGCCCCAGCCCGGGGGTTGGATCGGCTGGACCTGCTGGCCGATGCTACCCCAAAGAGGGCCGCGCGTGGGGGTCCAGCCGCCCCAAAGCAGTCTTCCAAGGGAGCGTGAAGACTGTGGGTTGCTTCCCAGGAGACAAGCTGGAATGCACTTGGGGACCCCGGCCGCCATGTGGCCGGGGCTCAGGTCCCAGAGCGTCAGCCCCGCCCCTCTTCCCGGCCCGGGCTTGGGTCTAACCACGCCCCTGGCGGCCCCAGCCCGGGGGTGGGATCGGCTGGACGTGCTCGCACACACTAAGCCCAAAGAGGGCCCCACATGGGAGTGCACCCTCCCCAAAACAGTCTTCCGAGGGAGCGTGAAGACTGTGGGTTGCTTCCCAAGAGACAAGCTGGATTGCGCTTGAGGACCCCGGCCGCCATGTGGCCGGGGCTCACGTCCCCGAGCATCAGCCCCACCCCTCTTCCCCTCCAGGGCTTGGGTCTAGCCATGCCCCTGATGGCCCCAGCCCAGGGGTGGGATCGGCTGGACCTGCTCGCCGACACATAGCCCAAAGAGGGCCCCGCATGGTGGTCCAGCCGCCCCAAAACAGTCTCTGAGGGAGCGTGAAGACTGTGGGTTGCTTCCCAGGAGACAAGCTGGATTGCGCCTGGGGACCCCGGCCTCCATGTGGCCGGGGCTCACGTCCCCGAGCGTCAGCCCCGCCCCTCTTCCCGGCCAGGGCTTGGGTCTAGCCACGCCCCTGGCGGCCCCAGCCCGGGGGTGGGATCAGATGGACCTGCTCGCCGATGCTAAGCCCAAAGAGGGCCGCACGTGGGGGTCCAGCCGCCATGACACTGTCTTCTGAGGGAGCGTGAAGACTGTGGGTTGCTTCCCAGGAGACAAGCTGGATTGCGCCTGAGGACGCCGGCCGCCATGTGGCCGGGGCTCACGTCCCCAAGCGAAAGCCCCGCCCCTCTTCCCGGCCCGGGCTTGGGTCTAGCCACGCCCCTGGCGGCCCCAGCCCGGGGGTGGGATCCTCTGGACCTGCTGGCCGACACTAAGCCCAAAGAGGGCCGCGCGTGGGGGTCCAGCCACCCAGAAAGAGTCTTCCAAGTGAGCGTGAAGACTGGGTTGCTTCCCAGGAGACAAGCTGGATTGCGCCTGGGGACCCCGGCCGCCATGTGGCCGGGGCTCACGTCCCCGAGCGTCAGCCCCGCCCCTCTTCCCGGCCCGGGCTTGTGTCTAGCCACTCACCTGGCAGCCCCAGCCCGGGGGTAGCATCGGCTGGACCTGTTGGCCGATGCTAACCCAAAGAGGGCCGCGCGTGGGGGTCCAGCCGCCCCAAAGCAGTCTTCCAAGGGAGCGTGAAGACTGTGGGTTGCTTCCCAGGAGACAAGCTGGATTGCGCCTGGGGACCCTGGTCCCCATGTGGCCGGGGCTAACGTCCCCGAGCATCAGCCCCGCCCCTCTTCCCGGCCAGGGCTTGGGTCTAGCCACGCCCCTGGCGGCCCCAGCCCGGGGGTGGGATCGGCTGGACCTGCTCGCCGATGCTAAGCCCAAAGAGGGCCGCACGTGGGGGTCCAGCCACCCCGAAACAGTCTTCTGAGGGAGCGTGAAGACTGGGTTGCTTCCCAGGAGACAAGCTGGATTGCGCCTGGGGACCCTGGTCCCCATGTGGCCGGGGCTAACGTCCCCGAGCATCAGCCCCGCCCCTCTTCCCGGCCAGGGCTTGGGTCTAGCCACGCCCCTGGCGGCCCCAGCCCGGGGGTGGGATCGGCTGGACCTGCTCGCCGATGCTAAGCCCAAAGAGGGCCGCACGTGGGGGTCCAGCCGCAACAAAACAGTCTTCCAAGGGAGCGTGAAGACTGTGGGTTGCTTCCCAGGAGACAAGCTGGATTGCGCCTGGGGACCTTGGCCGCCATGTGGCCGGGGCTCACGTCCCCGAGCGTAAGCCCCGCCCCTCTTCCCGGCCCGGGCTTGGGTCTAGCCACGCCCCTGGCGGCCCCAGCCCGGGGGTGGGATCGGCTGGACCTGCTCGCCGACACTAAGCCCAAAGAGGGACCCGCATGGGGGTCCAGCCGCCCCAAAACAGTCTTCTGAGGGAGCGTGAAGACTGTGGGTTGCTTCCCAGGAGACAAGCTGGATTGCGCCTGGGGACCCTGACCCCCATGTGGCCGGGGCTCACGTCCCCGAGCGTCAGCCCCGCCCCTCTTCCCGGCCAGGGCTTGGGTCTAGCCACGCCCCTGGCGGCCCCAGCCCGGGGGTGGGATCGGCTGGACCTGCTCGCCCAGGCTAAGCCCAAAGAGGGCCGCGCGTGGGGGTCCAGCCGCAACAAAACAGTCTTCCAAGGGAGCGTGAAGACTGTGGGTTGCTTCCCAAGAGACAAGCTGGATTGCGCCTGGGGACCCCGGCCGCCATGTGGCCGGGGCTCACGTCCAAGAGCATCAGCCCCGCCCTCTTCCAGACCCGGGCTTGGGTCTAGCCACGACCCTGGCGGCACCTATCCCAGGGGTGGGATCGGCTGCACCTGCTTGCCGACGCTAAGCCCAAAGAGGGCCGCGCGTGGGGGTCCAGCCACCCAGAAACCGTCTTCCGAGGGAGCGTGAAGACTGTGGGTTGCTTCCCAGGAGACAAGCTGGATTGCGCCTGGGGACCCTGGTCCCCATGTGGCCGGGGCTCACGTCCCCAAGAGTCAGCTCCGCCCCTCTTCCCGGCCCGGGCTAGGTCTAGCCACGCCCCTGGCGGCCCCAGCCCGGGGGTGGGATCGGCTGGACCTGCTCGCCCATGCTAAGCCCAAAGAGGGCCGCACGTGGGGGTCCAGCCGCCCTGTAACAGTCTTCTGAGGGAGCGTGAAGACTGTGGGTTGCTTCCCAGGAGACAAGCTGGATTGCGCCTGGGGACCCCGGCCGCCATGTGGCCGGGGCTCACGTCCCCGAGCGTCAGCCCCGCCCCTCTTCCCGGCCCGGGCTTGGGTCTAGCCACGCCCCTGGCGGCCCCAGCCCGGGGGTGGGATCGGCTGGACCTGCTCGCCCACGCTAAGCCCAAAGAGGGCCGCACGTGGGGGTCCAGCCGCACCAAAACAATCTTCCGAGGGAGCGTGAAGACTGTGGGTTGCTTCCCAAGAGACAAGCTGGATTGCGCCTGGGGACCCCGGCCGCCATGTGGCCGGGGCTCACGTCCAAGAGCATCAGCCCCGCCCTCTTCCAGACCCGGGCTTGGGTCTAGCCACGCCCCTGGCGGCCCCAGCCCGGGGGTGGGATCGGCTGGACCTGCTCGCCGATGCTAAGCCCAAAGAGGGCCGCACGTGGGGGTCCAGCCACCCAGAAACAGTCTTCCGAGGGAGCGTGAAGACTGGGTTGCTTCCCAGGAGACAAGCTGGATTGCGCCTGGGGACCCCGGCCGCCATGTGGCCGGGGCTCACGTCCCCGAGCGTCAGCCCCGCCCCTCTTCCCGGCCAGGGTTTGGGTCTAGCCACGCCCCTGGCGGCCCCAGCCCGGGGGTGGGATCGGCTGGACCTGCTCGCCCACGCTAAGCCCAAAGAGGGCCACTCGTGGGGGTCCAGCTGCCCCAAAGAAGTCTTCTGAGGGAGCGTGAAGACTGTGGGTTGCTTCCCAGGAGACAAGCTGGATTGCGCCTGGGGACCCCGGCCGCCATGTGGCCGGGGCTCACGTCCCCGAACGTCAGCCCCACCCCTCTTCCCGGCCAGGGCTTGGGTCTAGCCACGCCCCTGGCGGCCCCAGCCCGGGGGTTGGATCGGCTGGACCTGCTGGCCGATGCTACCCCAAAGAGGGCCGCGCGTGGGGGTCCAGCCGCCCCAAAGCAGTCTTCCAAGGGAGCGTGAAGACTGTGGGTTGCTTCCCAGGAGACAAGCTGGAATGCACTTGGGGACCCCGGCCGCCATGTGGCCGGGGCTCAGGTCCCAGAGCGTCAGCCCCGCCCCTCTTCCCGGCCCGGGCTTGGGTCTAACCACGCCCCTGGCGGCCCCAGCCCGGGGGTGGGATCGGCTGGACGTGCTCGCACACACTAAGCCCAAAGAGGGCCCCACATGGGAGTGCACCCTCCCCGAAACAGTCTTCCAAGGGAGCGTGAAGACTGTGGGTTGCTTCCCAGGAGACAAGCTGGATTGCGCCTGGGGACCCCGGCCGCCATGTGGCCAGGGCTCACGTCACCGAGCGTCAGCCCCGCCCCTCTTCCCGGCCCGGGCTTGGGTCTAGCCACGCCCCTGGCGGCCCCAGCCCGGGGGTGGGATCGGCTGGACCTGCTCGCCCAAGCTAAGCCCAAAGAGGGCCGCGCGTGGGGGTCCAGCCGCAACAAAACAGTCTTCCAAGGGAGCGTGAAGACTGTGGGTTGCTTCCCAAGAGACAAGCTGGATTGCGCCTGGGGACGCTGGCCGCCATGTGGCCGGGGCTCACTTCCCCGAGCATCAGCCCCGCCCTCTTCCAGACCCCGGCTTGGGTCTAGCCACGCCCCTGGCGGCCCCAGCCCGGTTGTGGGATCGGCTGGACCTGCTCGCCGATGCTAAGCCCAAAGAGGGCCGCGCGTGGGGGTCCAGCCACCCAGAAAGAGTCTTCCGAGTGAGCGTGAAGACTGGGTTGCTTCCCAGGAGACAAGCTGGATTGCGCCTGGGGACCCCGGCAGCCATGTGGCCAGGGCTCACGTCCCCGAGCGTCAGCCCCACCCCTCTTCCCGGCCCGGGCTTGGGTCTAGCCACGCCCCTGGCGGCCCCAGCCCGGGGGTGGGATCGGCTGGACCTGCTCGCCGACACATAGCCCAAAGAGGGCCACACGTGGGGGTCCAGCCGCCATGAAACTGTCTTCCGAGGGAGCGTGAAGACTGTGGGTTGCTTCCCAGGAGACAAGCTGGAATGCACCTGGGGACCCCGGCCGCCATGTGGCCGGGGCTCACGTCACCGAGCGTCAGCCCCACCCCTCTTCCCGGCCCAGGCTTGGGTCTAACCACGCCCCTGGCGGCCCCAGCCCGGGGGTGGGATCGGCTGGACCTGCTCGCCCACACTAAGCCCAAAGAGGGCCCCACATGGGAGTGCACCCTCCCCGAAACAGTCTTTTGAGCGAGCGTGAAGACTGTGGGTTGCTTCCCAAGAGACAAGCTGGATTGCGCCTGGGGACCCCGGCCGCCATGTGGCCGGGGCTCACGTCCAAGAGCGTCAGCCCTGCCCTCTTCCAGGCCCGGGATTGGGTCTAGCCACTCCCCTGACAGCCCCAGCCCGGGGGTGGGATCGGCTGGACCTGCTCGCCCACGCTAAGCCCAAAGAGGGCCGCGCGTGGGGGTCCAGCAGCCCCGAAACAGTCTTCTGAGCGAGCGTGAAGACTGTGGGTTGCTTCCCAGGAGACAAGCTAGATTGCGCCTGGGGACCCTGGCCGCCATGTGGCCGGGGCTCACGTCCCAGAGCATCAGCCCCGCCCCTTTTCTCGGCCAGGGTTTGGGTCTAGCCACGCCCCTGGCGGCCCCAGCCCGGGGGTGGGATCGGCTGGACCTGCTCGCCCACGCTAAGCCCAAAGAGGGCCGCGCGTGGGGGTCCAGCCGCACCAAAACAGTCTTCCGAGGGAGCGTGAAGACTGTGGGTTGCTTCCCAGGAGACAAGCTGGATTGCGCCTGGGGACCCTGGCCGCCATGTGGCCGGGGCTCACGTCCCCGAGCGTCAGCCCCGCCCCTCTTCCCGGCCCGGGCTTGGGTCTAGCCACGCCCCTGACGGCCCCAGCCCGGGGGTGGGATCGGCTGGAACTGCTCGCCAACGCTAAGCCCAAAGAGGGCCGCATGTGGGGGTCCAGCCGCAACAAAACAGTCTTCCGAGGGAGCGTGAAGACTGTGGGTTGCTTCCCAAGAGACAAGCTGGATTGCGCCTGGGGACCCCGGCCGCCATGTGGCCGGGGCTCACGTCCAAGAACATCAGCCCCGCCCTCTTCCAGACCCGGGCTTGGGTCTAGCCACGCCCCTGGCGGCCCCAGCCCGGGGGTGGGATCGGCTGGACCTGCTCGCCGATGCTAAGCCCAAAGAGGGCCGCACGTGGGGGTCCAGCCACCCAGAAACAGTCTTCCGAGGGAGCGTGAAGACTGGGTTGCTTCCCAGGAGACAAGCTGGATTGCGCCTGGGGACCCCGGCAGCCATGTGGCCGGGGCTCACGTCCCCGAGCGTCAGCCCCGCCCCTCTTCCCAGCCAGGGTTTTGGTCTCGCCACGCCCCTGGCGGCCCCAGCCCGGGGGTGGGATCGGCTGGACCTGCTCGCCCACGCTAAGCCCAAAGAGGGCCACTCGTGGGGGTCCAGCTGCCCCAAAGAAGTCTTCTGAGGGAGCGTGAAGACTGTGGGTTGCTTCCCAGGAGACAAGCTGGATTGCGCCTGGGGACCCCAGCCGCCATGTGGCCGGGGCTCACTTCCCCGAGCATCAGCCCCGCCCTCTTCCAGACCCGGGCTTGGGTCTAGCCACGCCCCTGGCTGCCCCAGCCCGGGGGTGGGATCGGCTGGACCTGCTCGCCGATGCTAAGCCCAAAGAGGGCCGCGCGTGGGGGTCCAGCCACCCAGAAAGAGTCTTCCGAGTGAGCGTGAAGACTGGGTTGCTTCCCAGGAGACAAGCTGGATTGCGCCTGGGGACCCCGGCCGCCATGTGGCCGGGGCTCACGTCCCCGAGCGTCAGCCCCGCCCCTCTTCCCGGCCATGGTTTGTGTCTAGCCACGCCCCTGGCGGCCCCAGACCGGGGGTGGGATCGGCTGTACCTGCTCGCCCACACTAAGCCCAAAGAGGGCCACTCGTGGGGGTCCAGCTGCCCCAAAGAAGTCTTCTGAGGGAGCGTGAAGACTGTGGGTTGCTTCCCAGGAGACAAGCTGGATTGCGCCTGGGGACCCCGGCAGCCATGTGGCCGGGGCTCACGTCCCCGAGCGTCAGCCCCACCCCTCTTCCTGGCCCGGGCTTGGGTCTAGCCACGCCCCTGGCGGCCCCAGCCCGGGGGTTGGATCGGCTGGACCTGCTGGCCGATGCTACCCCAAAGAGGGCCGCGCGTGGGGGTCCAGCCGCCCCAAAGCAGTCTTCCAAGTGAGCGTGAAGACTGTGGGTTGCTTCCCAGGAGACAAGCTGGAATGCACTTGGGGACCCCGGCCGCCATGTGGCCGGGGCTCAGGTCCCAGAGCGTCAGCCCCGCCCCTCTTCCCGGCCCGGGCTTGGGTCTAACCACGCCCCTGGCGGCCCCAGCCCGGGGGTGGGATCGGCTGGACGTGCTCGCACACACTAAGCCCAAAGAGGGCCCCACATGGGAGTGCACCCTCCCCGAAACAGTCTTCCGAGGGAGCGTGAAGACTGTGGGTTGCTTCCCAAGAGACAAGCTGGATTGCGCTTGAGGACCCCGGCCGCCATGTGGCCGGGGCTCACGTCCCCGAGCATCAGCCCCGCCCCTCTTCCCCTCCAGGGCTTGGGTCTAGCCATGCCCCTGATGGCCCCAGCCCAGGGGTGGGATCGGCTGGACCTGCTCGCCGACACATAGCCCAAAGAGGGCCCCGCATGGTGGTCCAGCCGCCCCAAAACAGTCTCTGAGGGAGCGTGAAGACTGTGGGTTGCTTCCCAGGAGACAAGCTGGATTGCGCCTGGGGACCCCGGCCTCCATGTGGCCGGGGCTCACGTCCCCGAGCGTCAGCCCCGCCCCTCTTCCCGGCCAGGGCTTGGGTCTAGCCACGCCCCTGGCGGCCCCAGCCCGGGGGTGGGATCAGATGGACCTGCTCGCCGATGCTAAGCCCAAAGAGGGCCGCACGTGGGGGTCCAGCCGCCATGACACTGTCTTCTGAGGGAGCGTGAAGACTGTGGGTTGCTTCCCAGGAGACAAGCTGGATTGCGCCTGAGGACGCCGGCCGCCATGTGGCCGGGGCTCACGTCCCCAAGCGAAAGCCCCGCCCCTCTTCCCGGCCCAGGCTTGGGTCTAGCCACGCCCCTGGCGGCCCCAGCCCGGGGGTGGGATCCTCTGGACCTGCTGGCCGACACTAAGCCCAAAGAGGGCCGCGCGTGGGGGTCCAGCCACCCAGAAAGAGTCTTCCAAGTGAGCGTGAAGACTGGGTTGCTTCCCAGGAGACAAGCTGGATTGCGCCTGGGGACCCCGGCCGCCATGTGGCCGGGGTTCACTTTCCCATGCGTCAGCCCCGGCCCTCTTCCCAGCCCGGGCTTGGGTCTAGCCACGCCCCTGGCAGCCCCAGCCCGGGGGTGGGATCGGTTGGACCTGCTTGCCCACGCTAAGCCCAAAGAGGGCCGCGCGTGGAGGTCCACACCCCATGAAACTGTCTTCCGAGGGAGCGTGAAGACTGTGGGTTGCTTCCCAGGAGACAAGCTTGATTGCGCCTGGGGACCCTGGCCGCCATGTGGCCGGTGCTCACGTCCAAGAGCGTCAGCCCCGCCCCTCTTCCCGGCCCGGGCTTGGGTCTAGCCATGCCCCTGGCGGCCCCAGCCCGGGGGTGGGATTGGCTGGACCTGCTCGCCGATGCTAAGCCCAAAGTGGGCCGCACGTGGGGGTCCAGCCACCCCAAAACAGTCTTCTGAGGGAGCGTGAAGACTGTGGGTTGCTTTCCAAGAGACAAGCTGGATTGCACCTGGGGACCTTGGCCGCCATGTGGCAGTGGCACACGTTCCCGAGCGTCAGCCCCGCCCCAATTCCAGGCCCGGGCTTGGGTCTAGCCACGCCCCTGACGGCCCCAGCCCGGGGGTGGGATCGGCTGTACCTGCTTGCCGATGCTAAGCCCAAAGAGGGCCCCGCATGGGGGTGCACCCTCCCCGAAACAGTCTTCTGAGGGAGCGTGAAGACTGTGGGTTGCTTCCCAAGAGACAAGCTGGATTGCAACTGGGGACCCCGGCCGCCATGTGGCCAGGGCTCACGTCCCCGAGCATCAGCCCCGCCCCTCTTTCCGGCCCGGGCTTGGGTCTAGCCACGCCCCTGGTGGCCCCAGCCCGGGGGTGGGATCGGCTGGACATGCTCGTCGACACTAAGCCCAAAGAGGGCCGCGCGTGGGGGTCCAGCCACCCAGAAAGAGTCTTCCAAGTGAGCGTGAAGACTGGGTTGCTTCCCAGGAGACAAGCTGGATTGCGCCTGGGGACCCCGGCAGCCATGTGGCCGGGGCTCACGTCCCCGAGCGTCAGCCCCGCCCCTCTTCCCAGCCAGGGTTTTGGTCTCGCCACGCCCCTGGCGGCCCCAGCCCGGGGGTGGGATCGGCTGGACCTGCTCGCCCACGCTAAGCCCAAAGAGGGCCACTCGTGGGGGTCCAGCTGCCCCAAAGAAGTCTTCTGAGGGAGCGTGAAGACTGTGGGTTGCTTCCCAGGAGACAAGCTGGATTGCGCCTGGGGACCCCAGCCGCCATGTGGCCGGGGCTCACTTCCCCGAGCATCAGCCCCGCCCTCTTCCAGACCCGGGCTTGGGTCTAGCCACGCCCCTGGCGGCCCCAGCCCGGGGGTGGGATCGGCTGGACCTGCTCGCCGATGCTAAGCCCAAAGAGGGCCGCGCGTGGGGGTCCAGCCACCCAGAAAGAGTCTTCCGAGTGAGCGTGAAGACTGGGTTGCTTCCCAGGAGACAAGCTGGATTGCGCCTGGGGACCCCGGCCTCCATGTGGCCGGGGCTCACGTCCCCGAGCGTCAGCCCCGCCCCTCTTCCCGGCCATGGTTTGGGTCTAGCCACGCCCCTGGCGGCCCCAGACCGGGGGTGGGATCGGCTGTACCTGCTCGCCCACACTAAGCCCAAAGAGGGCCACTCGTGGGGGTCCAGCTGCCCCAAAGAAGTCTTCTGAGGGAGCGTGAAGACTGTGGGTTGCTTCCCAGGAGACAAGCTGGATTGCGCCTGGGGACCCCGGCAGCCATGTGGCCGGGGCTCACGTCCCCGAGCGTCAGCCCCACCCCTCTTCCTGGCCCGGGCTTGGGTCTAGCCACGCCCCTGGCGGCCCCAGCCCGGGGGTTGGATCGGCTGGACCTGCTGGCCGATGCTACACCAAAGAGGGCCGCGCGTGGGGGTCCAGCCGCCCCAAAGCAGTCTTCCAAGGGAGCGTGAAGACTGTGGGTTGCTTCCCAGGAGACAAGCTGGAATGCACTTGGGGACCCCGGCTGCCATGTGGCCGGGGCTCAGGTCCCAGAGCGTCAGGCCCGCCCCTCTTCCCGGCCCGGGCTTGGGTCTAACCACGCCCCTGGCGGCCCCAGCCCGGGGGTGGGATCGGCTGGACCTGCTCGCCCACACTAAGCCCAAAGAGGGCCCCACATGGGAGTGCACCCTCCCCGAAACAGTCTTTTGAGCGAGCGTGAAGACTGTGGGTTGCTTCCCAAGAGACAAGCTGGATTGCGCCTGGGGACCCCGGCCGCCATGTGGCCGGGGCTCACGTCCAAGAGCGTCAGCCCTGCCCTCTTCCAGGCCCGGGATTGGGTCTAGCCACTCCCCTGACAGCCCCAGCCCGGGGGTGGGATCGGCTGGACCTGCTCGCCCACGCTAAGCCCAAAGAGGGCCGCGCGTGGGGGTCCAGCAGCCCCGAAACAGTCTCTGAGGGAGCGTGAAGACTGTGGGTTGCTTCCCAGGAGACAAGCTGGATTGCGCCTGGGGACCCCGGCCTCCATGTGGCCGGGGCTCACGTCCCCGAGCGTCAGCCCCGCCCCTCTTCCCGGCCAGGGTTTGGGTCTAGCCACGCCCCTGGCGGCCCCAGCCCGGGGGTGGGATCGGCTGGACCTGCTCGCCCACGCTAAGCCCAAAGAGGGCCGCACGTGGGGGTCCAGCCGCACCAAAACAGTCTTCCGAGGGAGCGTGAAGACTGTGGGTTGCTTCCCAGGAGACAAGCTGGATTGCGCCTGGGGACCCTGGCCGCCATGTGGCCGGGGCTCACGTCCCCGAGCGTCAGCCCCGCCCCTCTTCCCGGCCCGGGCTTGGGTCTAGCCACGCCCCTGACGGCCCCAGCCCGGGGGTGGGATCGGCTGGAACTGCTCGCCAACGCTAAGCCCAAAGAGGGCGGCGCGTGGGGGTCCAGCCGCAACAAAACAGTCTTCCGAGGGAGCGTGAAGACTGTGGGTTGCTTCCCAAGAGACAAGCTGGATTGCGCCTGGGGACCCTGGTCCCCATGTGGCCGGGGCTCACGTCCAAGAACATCAGCCCCGCCCTCTTCCAGACCCGGGCTTGGGTCTAGCCACGCCCCTGGCGGCCCCAGCCCGGGGGTGGGATCGGCTGGACCTGCTCGCCGATGCTAAGCCCAAAGAGGGCCACACGTGGGGGTCCAGCCACCCAGAAAGAGTCTTCCGAGGGAGCGTGAAGACTGGGTTGCTTCCCAGGAGACAAGCTGGATTGCGCCTGGGGACCCCGGCCGCCATGTGGCCGGGGCTCACGTCCCCGAGCGTCAGCCCCGCCCCTCTTCCCGGCCATGGTTTGGGTCTAGCCACGCCCCTGGCGGCCCCAGACCGGGGGTGGGATCGGCTGTACCTGCTCGCCCACACTAAGCCCAAAGAGGGCCACTCGTGGGGGTCCAGCTGCCCCAAAGAAGTCTTCTGAGGGAGCGTGAAGACTGTGGGTTGCTTCCCAGGAGACAAGCTGGATTGCGCCTGGGGACCCCGGCAGCCATGTGGCCGGGGCTCACGTCCCCGAGCGTCAGCCCCACCCCTCTTCCTGGCCCGGGCTTGGGTCTAGCCACGCCCCTGGCGGCCCCAGCCCGGGGGTTGGATCGGCTGGACCTGCTGGCCGATGCTACCCCAAAGAGGGCCGCGCGTGGGGGTCCAGCCGCCCCAAAGCAGTCTTCCAAGGGAGCGTGAAGACTGTGGGTTGCTTCCCAGGAGACAAGCTGGAATGCACTTGGGGACCCCGGCCGCCATGTGGCCGGGGCTCAGGTCCCAGAGCGTCAGCCCCGCCCCTCTTCCCGGCCCGGGCTTGGGTCTAACCACGCCCCTGGCGGCCCCAGCCCGGGGGTGGGATCGGCTGGACGTGCTCGCACACACTAAGCCCAAAGAGGGCCCCACATGGGAGTGCACCCTCCCCGAAACAGTCTTCCGAGGGAGCGTGAAGACTGTGGGTTGCTTCCCAAGAGACAAGCTGGATTGCGCTTGAGGACCCCGGCCGCCATGTGGCCGGGGCTCACGTCCCCGAGCATCAGCCCCACCCCTCTTCCCCTCCAGGGCTTGGGTCTAGCCATGCCCCTGATGGCCCCAGCCCAGGGGTGGGATCGGCTGGACCTGCTCGCCGACACATAGCCCAAAGAGGGCCCCGCATGGTGGTCCAGCCGCCCCAAAACAGTCTCTGAGGGAGCGTGAAGACTGTGGGTTGCTTCCCAGGAGACAAGCTGGATTGCGCATGGGGACCCCGGCCTCCATGTGGCCGGGGCTCACGTCCCCGAGCGTCAGCCCCGCCCCTCTTCCCGGCCAGGGCTTGGGTCTAGCCACGCCCCTGGCGGCCCCAGCCCGGGGGTGGGATCAGATGGACCTGCTCGCCGATGCTAAGCCCAAAGAGGGCCGCACGTGGGGGTCCAGCCGCCATGACACTGTCTTCTGAGGGAGCGTGAAGACTGTGGGTTGCTTCCCAGGAGACAAGCTGGATTGCGCCTGAGGACGCCGGCCGCCATGTGGCCGGGGCTCACGTCCCCAAGCGAAAGCCCCGCCCCTCTTCCCGGCCCGGGCTTGGGTCTAGCCACGCCCCTGGCGGCCCCAGCCCGGGGGTGGGATCCTCTGGACCTGCTGGCCGACACTAAGCCCAAAGAGGGCCGCGCGTGGGGGTCCAGCCACCCAGAAAGAGTCTTCCAAGTGAGCGTGAAGACTGGGTTGCTTCCCAGGAGACAAGCTGGATTGCGCCTGGGGACCCCGGCCGCCATGTGGCCGGGGCTCACGTCCCCGAGCGTCAGCCCCGCCCCTCTTCCCGGCCCGGGCTTGTGTCTAGCCACTCACCTGGCAGCCCCAGCCCGGGGGTAGCATCGGCTGGACCTGCTGGCCGATGCTAACCCAAAGAGGGCCGCGCGTGGGGGTCCAGCCGCCCCAAAGCAGTCTTCCAAGGGAGCGTGAAGACTGTGGGTTGCTTCCCAGGAGACAAGCTGGATTGCGCCTGGGGACCCTGGTCCCCATGTGGCCGGGGCTAACGTCCCCGAGCATCAGCCCCGCCCCTCTTCCCGGCCAGGGCTTGGGTCTAGCCACGCCCCTGGCGGCCCCAGCCCGGGGGTGGGATCGGCTGGACCTGCTCGCCGATGCTAAGCCCAAAGAGGGCCGCACGTGGGGGTCCAGCCACCCCGAAACAGTCTTCCAAGGGAGCGTGAAGACTGGGTTGCTTCCCAGGAGACAAGCTGGATTGCGCCTGGGGACCCTGGTCCCCATGTGGCCGGGGCTAACGTCCCCGAGCATCAGCCCCGCCCCTCTTCCCGGCCAGGGCTTGGGTCTAGCCACGCCCCTGGCGGCCCCAGCCCGGGGGTGGGATCGGCTGGACCTGCTCGCCCATGCTAAGCCCAAAGAGGGCCGCACGTGGGGGTCCAGCCGCAACAAAACAGTCTTCCAAGGGAGCGTGAAGACTGTGGGTTGCTTCCCAGGAGACAAGCTGGATTGCGCCTGGGGACATTGGCCGCCATGTGGCCGGGGCTCACGTCCCCGAGCGTCAGCCCCGCCCCTCTTCCCGGCCCGGGCTTGGGTCTAGCCACGCCCCTGGCGGCCCCAGCCCGGGGGTGGGATCGGCTGGACCTGCTCGCCGACACTAAGCCCAAAGAGGGACCCGCATGGGGGTCCAGCCGCCCCAAAACAGTCTTCTGAGGGAGCGTGAAGACTGTGGGTTGCTTCCCAGGAGACAAGCTGGATTGCGCCTGGGGACCCTGACCCCCATGTGGCCGGGGCTCACGTCCCCGAGCGTCAGCCCCGCCCCTCTTCCCGGCCAGGGCTTGGGTCTAGCCACGCCCCTGGCGGCCCCAGCCCGGGGGTGGGATCGGCTGGACCTGCTCGCCCAGGCTAAGCCCAAAGAGGGCCGCGCGTGGGGGTCCAGCCGCAACAAAACAGTCTTCCAAGGGAGCGTGAAGACTGTGGGTTGCTTCCCAAGAGACAAGCTGGATTGCGCCTGGGGACCCCGGCCGCCATGTGGCCGGGGCTCACGTCCAAGAGCATCAGCCCCGCCCTCTTCCAGACCCGGGCTTGGGTCTAGCCACGACCCTGGCGGCACCTATCCCAGGGGTGGGATCGGCTGCACCTGCTTGCCGACGCTAAGCCCAAAGAGGGCCGCGCGTGGGGGTCCAGCCACCCAGAAACAGTCTTCTGAGCGAGCGTGAAGACTGTGGGTTGCTTCCCAAGAGACAAGCTGGATTGCGCCTGGGGACCCCGGCCGCCATGTGGCCGGGGCTCACGTCCAAGAGCATCAGCCCCGCCCTCTTCCAGACCCGGGCTTGGGTCTAGCCACGACCCTGGCGGCACCTATCCCAGGGGTGGGATCGGCTGCACCTGCTTGCCGACGCTAAGCCCAAAGAGGGCCGCGCGTGGGGGTCCAGCCACCCAGAAACAGTCTTCCGAGGGAGCGTGAAGACTGTGGGTTGCTTCCCAGGAGACAAGCTGGATTGCGCCTGGGGACCCTGGTCCCCATGTGGCCGGGGCTCACGTCCCCAAGAGTCAGCTCCGCCCCTCTTCCCGGCCCGGGCTAGGTCTAGCCACGCCCCTGGCGGCCCCAGCCCGGGGGTGGGATCGGCTGGACCTGCTCGCCCATGCTAAGCCCAAAGAGGGCCGCACGTGGGGGTCCAGCCGCCCTGTAACAGTCTTCTGAGGGAGCGTGAAGACTGTGGGTTGCTTCCCAGGAGACAAGCTGGATTGCGCCTGGGGACCCCGGCCGCCATGTGGCCGGGGCTCACGTCCCCGAGCGTCAGCCCCGCCCCTCTTCCCGGCCCGGGCTTGGGTCTAGCCACGCCCCTGGCGGCCCCAGCCCGGGGGTGGGATCGGCTGGACCTGCTCGCCCACGCTAACCCCAAAGAGGGCCGCACGTGGGGGTCCAGCCGCACCAAAGCAGTCTTCCAAGGGAGCGTGAAGACTGTGGGTTGCTTCCCAGGAGACAAGCTGGAATGCACTTGGGGACCCCGGCCGCCATGTGGCCGGGGCTCAGGTCCCAGAGCGTCAGCCCCGCCCCTCTTCCCGGCCCGGGCTTGGGTCTAACCACGCCCCTCGCGGCCCCAGCCCGGGGGTGGGATCGGCTGGACCTGCTCGCACACACTAAGCCCAAAGAGGGCCCCACATGGGAGTGCACCCTCCCCGAAACAGTCTTCCAAGGGAGCGTGAAGACTGTGGGTTGCTTCCCAAGAGACAAGCTGGATTGCGCCTGGGGACCCCGGCCGCCATGTGGCCAGGGCTCACGTCACCGAGCGTCAGCCCCGCCCCTCTTCCCGGCCCGGGCTTGGGTCTAGCCACGCCCCTGGCGGCCCCAGCCCGGGGGTGGGATCGGCTGGACCTGCTCGCCCAAGCTAAGCCCAAAGAGGGCCGCGCGTGGGGGTCCAGCCGCAACAAAACAGTCTTCCAAGGGAGCGTGAAGACTGTGGGTTGCTTCCCAAGAGACAAGCTGGATTGAGCCTGGGGACCCTGGCCGCCATGTGGCCGGGGCTCACGTCCCCGAGCATCAGCCCCACCCCTCTTCCCCTCCAGGGCTTGGGTCTAGCCACGCCCCTGGCGGCCCCAGCCCAGGGGTGGGATCGGCTGGACCTGCTCGCCGACACATAGCCCAAAGAGGGCCCCGCATGCTGGTCCAGCCGCCACAAAACAGTCTTCTGAGGGAGCGTGAAGACTGTGGGTTGCTTCCCAGGAGACAAGCTGGATTGCGCCTGGGGACCCCGGCCTCCATGTGGCCGGGGCTCACGTCCCCGAGCGTCAGCCCCGCCCCTCTTCCCGGCCAGGGCTTGGGTCTAGCCACGCCCCTGGCGGCCCCAGCCCGGGGGTGGGATCAGATGGACCTGCTCGCCGATGCTAAGCCCAAAGAGGGCCGCACGTGGGGGTCCAGCCGCCATGACACTGTCTTCTGAGGGAGCGTGAAGACTGTGGGTTGCTTCCCAGGAGACAAGCTGGATTGCGCCTGAGGACGCCGGCCGCCATGTGGCCGGGGCTCACGTCCCCAAGCGAAAGCCCCGCCCCTCTTCCCGGCCCGGGCTTGGGTCTAGCCACGCCCCTGGCGGCCCCAGCCCGGGGGTGGGATCGGCTGGACCTGCTCGCCCAAGCTAAGCCCAAAGAGGGCCGCGCGTGGGGGTCCAGCCACCCAGAAACAGTCTTCCGAGGGAGCGTGAAGACTGTGGGTTGCTTCCCAGGAGACCAGCTGGATTGCGCCTGGGGACCCTGGCCGCCATGTGGCCAGGGTTCACTTCCCCGAGCATCAGCCCCGCCCCTCTTCCCGGCCCGTGCTTGGGTCTAGCCACGCCCCTGATGGCCCCAGCCCGGGGGTGGGATCCGCTGGACCTGCTGGCCGACACTAAGCCCAAAGAGGGCCGCGCGTGGGGGTCCAGCCACCCAGAAAGAGTCTTCCAAGTGAGCGTGAAGACTGGGTTGCTTCCCAGGAGACAAGCTGGATTGCGCCTGGGGACCCCGGCAGCCATGTGGCCGGGGCTCACGTCCCCGAGCGTCAGCCCCGCCCCTCTTCCCGGCCCGGGCTTGTGTCTAGCCACTCACCTGGCAGCCCCAGCCCGGGGGTGGGATCGGCTGGACCTGCTGGCCGATGCTAACCCAAAGAGGGCCGCGCGTGGGGGTCCAGCCGCCCCAAAGCAGTCTTCCAAGGGAGCGTGAAGACTGGGTTGCTTCCCAGGAGACAAGCTGGATTGCGCCTGGGGACCCTGGTCCCCATGTGGCCGGGGCTAACGTCCCCGAGCATCAGCCCCGCCCCTCTTCCCGGCCAGGGCTTGGGTCTAGCCACGCCCCTGGCGGCCCCAGCCCGGGGGTGGGATCGGCTGGACCTGCTCGCCGATGCTAAGCCCAAAGAGGGCCGCACGTGGGGGTCCAGCCACCCAGAAACAGTCTTCCCAGGGAGCGTGAAGACTGGGTTGCTTCCCAGGAGACAAGCTGGATTGCGCCTGGGGACCCCGGCCGCCATGTGGCCGGGGCTCACTTCCCCGAGCGTCAGCCCCGCCCCTCTTCCCGGCCCGGGCTTGGGTCTAGCCACGCCCCTGGCGGCCCCAGCCCGGGGGTGGGATCGGCTGGACCTGCTGGCCGATGCTACCCCAAAGATTGCCGCGCGTGGGGGTCCAGCCGCCCCAAAGCAGTCTTCCAAGGGAGCGTGAAGACTGTGGGTTGCTTCCCAGGAGACAAGCTGGATTGCGCCTGGGGACCCTGGTCCCCATGTGGCCGGGGCTAACGTCCCCGAGCATCAGCCCCGCCCCTCTTCCCGGCCAGGGCTTGGGTCTAACCACGCCCCTGGCGGCCCCAGCCCGGGGGTGGGATCGGCTGGACCTGCTCGCCCACACTAAGCCCAAAGAGGGCCCCACATGGGAGTGCACCCTCCCCGAAACAGTCTTTTGAGCGAGCGTGAAGACTGTGGGTTGCTTCCCAAGAGACAAGCTGGATTGCGCCTGGGGACCCCGGCCGCCATGTGGCCGGGGCTCACGTCCAAGAGCGTCAGCCCTGCCCTCTTCCAGGCCCGGGATTGGGTCTAGCCACTCCCCTGACAGCCCCAGCCCGGGGGTGGGATCGGCTGGACCTGCTCGCCCACGCTAAGCCCAAAGAGGGCCGCGCGTGGGGGTCCAGCAGCCCCGAAACAGTCTCTGAGGGAGCGTGAAGACTGTGGGTTGCTTCCCAGGAGACAAGCTGGATTGCGCCTGGGGACCCCGGCCGCCATGTGGCCGGGGCTCACGTCCCCGAGCGTCAGCCCCGCCCCTCTTCCCGGCCAGGGTTTGGGTCTAGCCACGCCCCTGGCGGCCCCAGCCCGGGGGTGGGATCGGCTGGACCTGCTCGCCCACGCTAAGCCCAAAGAGGGCCGCACGTGGGGGTCCAGCCGCACCAAAACAGTCTTCCGAGGGAGCGTGAAGACTGTGGGTTGCTTCCCAGGAGACAAGCTGGATTGCGCCTGGGGACCCTGGCCGCCATGTGGCCGGGGCTCACGTCCCCGAGCGTCAGCCCCGCCCCTCTTCCCGGCCCGGGCTTGGGTCTAGCCACGCCCCTGACGGCCCCAGCCCGGGGGTGGGATCGGCTGGAACTGCTCGCCAACGCTAAGCCCAAAGAGGGCGGCGCGTGGGGGTCCAGCCGCAACAAAACAGTCTTCCGAGGGAGCGTGAAGACTGTGGGTTGCTTCCCAAGAGACAAGCTGGATTGCGCCTGGGGACCCTGGTCCCCATGTGGCCGGGGCTCACGTCCAAGAACATCAGCCCCGCCCTCTTCCAGACCCGGGCTTGGGTCTAGCCACGCCCCTGGCGGCCCCAGCCCGGGGGTGGGATCGGCTGGACCTGCTCGCCGATGCTAAGCCCAAAGAGGGCCACACGTGGGGGTCCAGCCACCCAGAAACAGTCTTCCGAGGGAGCGTGAAGACTGGGTTGCTTCCCAGGAGACAAGCTGGATTGCGCCTGGGGACCCCGGCCGCCATGTGGCCGGGGCTCACGTCCCCGAGCGTCAGCCCCGCCCCTCTTCCCGGCCATGGTTTGGGTCTAGCCACGCCCCTGGCGGCCCCAGACCGGGGGTGGGATCGGCTGTACCTGCTCGCCCACACTAAGCCCAAAGAGGGCCACTCGTGGGGGTCCAGCTGCCCCAAAGAAGTCTTCTGAGGGAGCGTGAAGACTGTGGGTTGCTTCCCAGGAGACAAGCTGGATTGCGCCTGGGGACCCCGGCAGCCATGTGGCCGGGGCTCACGTCCCCGAGCGTCAGCCCCACCCCTCTTCCTGGCCCGGGCTTGGGTCTAGCCACGCCCCTGGCGGCCCCAGCCCGGGGGTTGGATCGGCTGGACCTGCTGGCCGATGCTACCCCAAAGAGGGCCGCGCGTGGGGGTCCAGCCGCCCCAAAGCAGTCTTCCAAGGGAGCGTGAAGACTGTGGGTTGCTTCCCAGGAGACAAGCTGGAATGCACTTGGGGACCCCGGCCGCCATGTGGCCGGGGCTCAGGTCCCAGAGCGTCAGCCCCGCCCCTCTTCCCGGCCCGGGCTTGGGTCTAACCACGCCCCTGGCGGCCCCAGCCCGGGGGTGGGATCGGCTGGACGTGCTCGCACACACTAAGCCCAAAGAGGGCCCCACATGGGAGTGCACCCTCCCCGAAACAGTCTTCCGAGGGAGCGTGAAGACTGTGGGTTGCTTCCCAAGAGACAAGCTGGATTGCGCTTGAGGACCCCGGCCGCCATGTGGCCGGGGCTCACGTCCCCGAGCATCAGCCCCACCCCTCTTCCCCTCCAGGGCTTGGGTCTAGCCATGCCCCTGATGGCCCCAGCCCAGGGGTGGGATCGGCTGGACCTGCTCGCCGACACATAGCCCAAAGAGGGCCCCGCATGGTGGTCCAGCCGCCCCAAAACAGTCTCTGAGGGAGCGTGAAGACTGTGGGTTGCTTCCCAGGAGACAAGCTGGATTGCGCATGGGGACCCCGGCCTCCATGTGGCCGGGGCTCACGTCCCCGAGCGTCAGCCCCGCCCCTCTTCCCGGCCAGGGCTTGGGTCTAGCCACGCCCCTGGCGGCCCCAGCCCGGGGGTGGGATCAGATGGACCTGCTCGCCGATGCTAAGCCCAAAGAGGGCCGCACGTGGGGGTCCAGCCGCCATGACACTGTCTTCTGAGGGAGCGTGAAGACTGTGGGTTGCTTCCCAGGAGACAAGCTGGATTGCGCCTGAGGACGCCGGCCGCCATGTGGCCGGGGCTCACGTCCCCAAGCGAAAGCCCCGCCCCTCTTCCCGGCCCGGGCTTGGGTCTAGCCACGCCCCTGGCGGCCCCAGCCCGGGGGTGGGATCCTCTGGACCTGCTGGCCGACACTAAGCCCAAAGAGGGCCGCGCGTGGGGGTCCAGCCACCCAGAAAGAGTCTTCCAAGTGAGCGTGAAGACTGGGTTGCTTCCCAGGAGACAAGCTGGATTGCGCCTGGGGACCCCGGCCGCCATGTGGCCGGGGCTCACGTCCCCGAGCGTCAGCCCCGCCCCTCTTCCCGGCCCGGGCTTGTGTCTAGCCACTCACCTGGCAGCCCCAGCCCGGGGGTAGCATCGGCTGGACCTGCTGGCCGATGCTAACCCAAAGAGGGCCGCGCGTGGGGGTCCAGCCGCCCCAAAGCAGTCTTCCAAGGGAGCGTGAAGACTGTGGGTTGCTTCCCAGGAGACAAGCTGGATTGCGCCTGGGGACCCTGGTCCCCATGTGGCCGGGGCTAACGTCCCCGAGCATCAGCCCCGCCCCTCTTCCCGGCCAGGGCTTGGGTCTAGCCACGCCCCTGGCGGCCCCAGCCCGGGGGTGGGATCGGCTGGACCTGCTCGCCGATGCTAAGCCCAAAGAGGGCCGCACGTGGGGGTCCAGCCACCCCGAAACAGTCTTCCAAGGGAGCGTGAAGACTGGGTTGCTTCCCAGGAGACAAGCTGGATTGCGCCTGGGGACCCTGGTCGCCATGTGGCCGGGGCTAACGTCCCCGAGCATCAGCCCCGCCCCTCTTCCCGGCCAGGGCTTGGGTCTAGCCACGCCCCTGGCGGCCCCAGCCCGGGGGTGGGATCGGCTGGACCTGCTCGCCCATGCTAAGCCCAAAGAGGGCCGCACGTGGGGGTCCAGCCGCAACAAAACAGTCTTCCAAGGGAGCGTGAAGACTGTGGGTTGCTTCCCAGGAGACAAGCTGGATTGCGCCTGGGGACATTGGCCGCCATGTGGCCGGGGCTCACGTCCCCGAGCGTCAGCCCCGCCCCTCTTCCCGGCCCGGGCTTGGGTCTAGCCACGCCCCTGGCGGCCCCAGCCCGGGGGTGGGATCGGCTGGACCTGCTCGCCGACACTAAGCCCAAAGAGGGACCCGCATGGGGGTCCAGCCGCCCCAAAACAGTCTTCTGAGGGAGCGTGAAGACTGTGGGTTGCTTCCCAGGAGACAAGCTGGATTGCGCCTGGGGACCCTGACCCCCATGTGGCCGGGGCTCACGTCCCCGAGCGTCAGCCCCGCCCCTCTTCCCGGCCAGGGCTTGGGTCTAGCCACGCCCCTGGCGGCCCCAGCCCGGGGGTGGGATCGGCTGGACCTGCTCGCCCAGGCTAAGCCCAAAGAGGGCCGCGCGTGGGGGTCCAGCCGCAACAAAACAGTCTTCCAAGGGAGCGTGAAGACTGTGGGTTGCTTCCCAAGAGACAAGCTGGATTGCGCCTGGGGACCCCGGCCGCCATGTGGCCGGGGCTCACGTCCAAGAGCATCAGCCCCGCCCTCTTCCAGACCCGGGCTTGGGTCTAGCCACGACCCTGGCGGCACCTATCCCAGGGGTGGGATCGGCTGCACCTGCTTGCCGACGCTAAGCCCAAAGAGGGCCGCGCGTGGGGGTCCAGCCACCCAGAAACAGTCTTCTGAGCGAGCGTGAAGACTGTGGGTTGCTTCCCAAGAGACAAGCTGGATTGCGCCTGGGGACCCCGGCCGCCATGTGGCCGGGGCTCACGTCCAAGAGCATCAGCCCCGCCCTCTTCCAGACCCGGGCTTGGGTCTAGCCACGACCCTGGCGGCACCTATCCCAGGGGTGGGATCGGCTGCACCTGCTTGCCGACGCTAAGCCCAAAGAGGGCCGCGCGTGGGGGTCCAGCCACCCAGAAACAGTCTTCCGAGGGAGCGTGAAGACTGTGGGTTGCTTCCCAGGAGACAAGCTGGATTGCGCCTGGGGACCCTGGTCCCCATGTGGCCGGGGCTCACGTCCCCAAGAGTCAGCTCCGCCCCTCTTCCCGGCCCGGGCTAGGTCTAGCCACGCCCCTGGCGGCCCCAGCCCGGGGGTGGGATCGGCTGGACCTGCTCGCCCATGCTAAGCCCAAAGAGGGCCGCACGTGGGGGTCCAGCCGCCCTGTAACAGTCTTCTGAGGGAGCGTGAAGACTGTGGGTTGCTTCCCAGGAGACAAGCTGGATTGCGCCTGGGGACCCCGGCCGCCATGTGGCCGGGGCTCACGTCCCCGAGCGTCAGCCCCGCCCCTCTTCCCGGCCCGGGCTTGGGTCTAGCCACGCCCCTGGCGGCCCCAGCCCGGGTGTGGGATCGGCTGGACCTGCTCGCCCACGCTAACCCCAAAGAGGGCCGCACGTGGGGGTCCAGCCGCACCAAAGCAGTCTTCCAAGGGAGCGTGAAGACTGTGGGTTGCTTCCCAGGAGACAAGCTGGAATGCACTTGGGGACCCCGGCCGCCATGTGGCCGGGGCTCAGGTCCCAGAGCGTCAGCCCCGCCCCTCTTCCCGGCCCGGGCTTGGGTCTAACCACGCCCCTCGCGGCCCCAGCCCGGGGGTGGGATCGGCTGGACCTGCTCGCACACACTAAGCCCAAAGAGGGCCCCACATGGGAGTGCACCCTCCCCGAAACAGTCTTCCAAGGGAGCGTGAAGACTGTGGGTTGCTTCCCAAGAGACAAGCTGGATTGCGCCTGGGGACCCCGGCCGCCATGTGGCCAGGGCTCACGTCACCGAGCGTCAGCCCCGCCCCTCTTCCCGGCCCGGGCTTGGGTCTAGCCACGCCCCTGGCGGCCCCAGCCCGGGGGTGGGATCGGCTGGACCTGCTCGCCCAAGCTAAGCCCAAAGAGGGCCGCGCGTGGGGGTCCAGCCGCAACAAAACAGTCTTCCAAGGGAGCGTGAAGACTGTGGGTTGCTTCCCAAGAGACAAGCTGGATTGAGCCTGGGGACCCTGGCCGCCATGTGGCCGGGGCTCACGTCCCCGAGCATCAGCCCCACCCCTCTTCCCCTCCAGGGCTTGGGTCTAGCCATGCCCCTGATGGCCCCAGCCCAGGGGTGGGATCGGCTGGACCTGCTCGCCGACACATAGCCCAAAGAGGGCCCCGCATGCTGGTCCAGCCGCCACAAAACAGTCTTCTGAGGGAGCGTGAAGACTGTGGGTTGCTTCCCAGGAGACAAGCTGGATTGCGCCTGGGGACCCCGGCCTCCATGTGGCCGGGGCTCACGTCCCCGAGCGTCAGCCCCGCCCCTCTTCCCGGCCAGGGCTTGGGTCTAGCCACGCCCCTGGCGGCCCCAGCCCGGGGGTGGGATCAGATGGACCTGCTCGCCGATGCTAAGCCCAAAGAGGGCCGCACGTGGGGGTCCAGCCGCCATGACACTGTCTTCTGAGGGAGCGTGAAGACTGTGGGTTGCTTCCCAGGAGACAAGCTGGATTGCGCCTGAGGACGCCGGCCGCCATGTGGCCGGGGCTCACGTCCCCAAGCGAAAGCCCCGCCCCTCTTCCCGGCCCGGGCTTGGGTCTAGCCACGCCCCTGGCGGCCCCAGCCCGGGGGTGGGATCGGCTGGACCTGCTCGCCCAAGCTAAGCCCAAAGAGGGCCGCGCGTGGGGGTCCAGCCACCCAGAAACAGTCTTCCGAGGGAGCGTGAAGACTGTGGGTTGCTTCCCAGGAGACCAGCTGGATTGCGCCTGGGGACCCTGGCCGCCATGTGGCCAGGGTTCACTTCCCCGAGCATCAGCCCCGCCCCTCTTCCCGGCCCGTGCTTGGGTCTAGCCACGCCCCTGATGGCCCCAGCCCGGGGGTGGGATCCTCTGGACCTGCTGGCCGACACTAAGCCCAAAGAGGGCCGCGCGTGGGGGTCCAGCCACCCAGAAAGAGTCTTCCAAGTGAGCGTGAAGACTGGGTTGCTTCCCAGGAGACAAGCTGGATTGCGCCTGGGGACCCCGGCCGCCATGTGGCCGGGGCTCACGTCCCCGAGCGTCAGCCCCGCCCCTCTTCCCGGCCCGGGCTTGTGTCTAGCCACTCACCTGGCAGCCCCAGCCCGGGGGTGGGATCGGCTGGACCTGCTGGCCGATGCTAACCCAAAGAGGGCTGCTCGTGGGCGTCCAGCCGCCCCAAAGCAGTCTTCCAAGGGAGCGTGAAGACTGGGTTGCTTCCCAGGAGACAAGCTGGATTGCGCCTGGGGACCCTGGTCCCCATGTGGCCGGGGCTAACGTCCCCGAGCATCAGCCCCGCCCCTCTTCCCGGCCAGGGCTTGGGTCTAGCCACGCCCCTGGCGGCCCCAGCCCGGGGGTGGGTTCGGCTGGACCTGCTCGCCGATGCTAAGCCCAAAGAGGGCCGCACGTGGGGGTCCAGCCACCCAGAAACAGTCTTCCGAGGGAGCGTGAAGACTGGGTTGCTTCCCAGGAGACAAGCTGGATTGCGCCTGGGGACCCCGGCCGCCATGTGGCCGGGGCTCACTTCCCCGAGCGTCAGCCCCGCCCCTCTTCCCGGCCCGGGCTTGGGTCTAGCCACGCCCCTGGCGGCCCCAGCCCGGGGGTGGGATCGGCTGGACCTGCTGGCCGATGCTACCCCAAAGATTGCCGCGCGTGGGGGTCCAGCCGCCCCAAAGCAGTCTTCCAAGGGAGCGTGAAGACTGTGGGTTGCTTCCCAGGAGACAAGCTGGATTGCGCCTGGGGACCCTGGTCCCCATGTGGCCGGGGCTAACGTCCCCGAGCATCAGCCCCGCCCCTCTTCCCGGCCAGGGCTTGGGTCTAGCCACACCCCTGGCGGCCCCAGCCCGGGGGTGGGATCGGCTGGACCTGCTCGCCCACGCTAAGCCAAAAGAGGGCCGCGCACGCGGGGGTCCAGCCGCACCAAAACAGTCTTCTGAGGGAGCGTGAAGACTGTGGGTTGCTTCCCAGGAGACAAGCTGGATTGCGCCTGGGGACCCCGGCCGCCATGTGGCCGGGGCTCACGTCCCCAAGCGAAAGCCCCGCCCCTCTTCCCGGCCCTGGTTTGGGTCTAGCCACGCCCCTGGCGGCCCCAGCCCGGGGGTGGGATCGGCTGGACCTGCTCGCCCAAGCTAAGCCCAAAGAGGGCCGCGCGTGGGGGTCCAGCCACCCAGAAACAGTCTTCCGAGGGAGCGTGAAGACTGTGGGTTGCTTCCCAGGAGACCAGCTGGATTGCGCCTGGGGACACTGGCCGCCATGTGGCCAGGGTTCACTTCCCCGAGCATCAGCCCCGCCCCTCTTCCCGGCCCGTGCTTGGGTCTAGCCACGCCCCTGATGGCCCCAGCCCGGGGGTGGGATCCTCTGGACCTGCTGGCCGACACTAAGCCCAAAGAGGGCCGCGCGTGGGGGTCCAGCCACCCAGAAAGAGTCTTCCAAGTGAGCGTGAAGACTGGGTTGCTTCCCAGGAGACAAGCTGGATTGCGCCTGGGGACCCCGGCCGCCATGTGGCCGGGGCTCACGTCCCCGAGCGTCAGCCCCGCCCCTCTTCCCGGCCCGGGCTTGTGTCTAGCCACTCACCTGGCAGCCCCAGCCCGGGGGTGGGATCGGCTGGACCTGCTGGCCGATGCTAACCCAAAGAGGGCCGCGCGTGGGGTTCCAGCCGCCCCAAAGCAGTCTTCCAAGGGAGCGTGAAGACTGTGGGTTGCTTCCCAGGAGACAAGCTGGATTGCGCCTGGGGACCCTGGTCCCCATGTGGCCGGGGCTAACGTCCCCGAGCATCAGCCCCGCCCCTCTTCCCGGCCAGGGCTTGGGTCTAGCCCGGGGGTGGGATCGGCTGGTCCTGCTCGCCGATGCTAAGCCCAAAGAGGGCCGCAAGTGGGGGTCCAGCCGCCATGAAACTGTCTTCCGAGGGAGCGTGAAGACTGTGGGTTGCTTCCCAGGAGACAAGCTGGATTGCACCTGGGGACCCCGGCCGCCATGTGGCCGGGGCTCACGTCCCCGAGCGTCAGCCCCGCCCCTCTTCCCGGTCCGGGCTTGGGTCTAACCACGCCCCTGGCGGCCCCAGCCCGGGGGTGGGATCGGCTGGACCTGCTCGCCCACACTAAGCCCAAAGAGGGCCCCACATGGGAGTGCACCCTCCCCGAAACAGTCTTCTGAGGGAGCGTGAAGACTGTGGGTTGCTTCCCAAGAGACAAGCTGGATTGCGCCTGGGGACACCGGCCGCCATGTGGCCGGGGCTCACGTCCAAGAGCGTCAGCCCTGCCCTCTTCCAGGCCCGGGATTGGGTCTAGCCACTCCCCTGACAGCCCCAGCCCGGGGGTGGGATCGGCTGGACCTGCTCATCGACACATAGCCCAAAGAGGGCCGCGCGTGGGGGTCCAGCCACCCAGAAACAGTCTTCCGAGGGAGCGTGAAGACTGTGGGTTGCTTCCCAGGAGACAAGCTGGATTGCGCCTGGGGACCCCGGCCGCCATGTGGCCGGGGCTCACGTCCCAGAGCATCAGCCCCGCCCCTCTTCTCGGCCAGGGCTTGGGTCTAGCCACGCCCCTGGCGGCCCCAGCCCGGGGGTGGGATCGGCTGGACCTGCTCGCCGACGCTAAGCCCAAAGAGGGCCGCGCGTGGGGGTCCAGCCGCACCAAAACAGTCTTCCGAGGGAGCGTGAAGACTGTGGGTTGCTTCCCAGGAGACAAGCTGGATTGCGCCTGGGGACCCGGCCGCCATGTGGCCGGGGCTCACGTCACCGAGCGTCAGCCCCGCCCCTCTTCCCGGCCAGGGCTTGGGTCTAGCCACGCCCCTGGCGGCCCCAGCCCGGGGTGGGATCGGCTGGACCTGCTCGCCAACGCTAAGCCCAAAGAGGGCCGCGCGTGGGGGTCCAGCCACCCAGAAAGAGTCTTCCGAGTGAGCGTGAAGACTGGGTTGCTTCCCAGGAGACAAGCTGGATTGCGCCTGGGGACCCCGGCCGCCATGTGGCCGGGGCTCACGTCCCCGAGCGTCAGCCCCGCCCCTCTTCCCGGCCCGGGCTTGGGTCTAGCCACGCCCCTGATGGCCCCAGCCCGGGGGTGGGATCGGCTGGACCTGCTCGCCGATGCTAAGCCCAAAGAGGGCCGCGCGTGGGGGTCCAGCCGCCCCAAAGCAGTCTTCCAAGGGAGCGTGAAGACTGTGGGTTGCTTCCCAGGAGACAAGCTGGATTGCGCCTGGGGACCCTGGCCGCCATGTGGCCGGGGCTCACGTCCCCGAGCATCAGCCCCGCCCCTCTTCCCGGCCCGGGCTTGGGTCTAGCCACGCCCCTGGCGGCCCCAGCCCGGGGGTGGGATCGGCTGGACCTGCTCGCCCACGCTAAGCCCAAAGAGGGCCGCACGTGGGGGTCCAGCCACCCAGAAACAGTCTTCCGAGGGAGCGTGAAGACTGGGTTGCTTCCCAGGAGACAAGCTGGATTGCGCCTGGGGACCCCGGCCGCCATGTGGCCGGGGCTCACGTCCCCGAGCGTCAGCCCCGCCCCTCTTCCCGGCCCGGGCTTGGGTCTAGCCACGCCCCTGGCGGCCCCAGCCCGGGGGTGGGATCGGCTGGACCTGCTGGCCGATGCTAACCCCAAAGAGGGCCGCGCGTGGGGGTCCAGCCGCCCAAAAGCAGTCTTCCAAGGGAGCGTGAAGACTGTGGGTTGCTTCCCAGGAGACAAGCTGGATTGCGCCTGGGGACCCTGGTCCCCATGTGGCCGGGGCTCACGTCCCCGAGCGTCAGCCCCGCCCCTCTTCCCGGCCAGGGCTTGGGTCTAACCACGCCCCTGGCGGCCCCAGCCCGGGGGTGGGATCGGCTGGACCTGCTCGCCCACACTAAGCCCAAAGAGGGCCCCACGTGGGAGTGCACCCTCCCCGAAACAGTCTTCTGAGGGAGCGTGAAGACTGTGGGTTGCTTCCCAGGAGACAAGCTGGATTGCGCCTGGGGACCCCGGCCGCCATGTGGCCAGGGCTCACGTCCCCGAGCGTCAGCCCGCCCCTCTTCCCGGCCCGGGCTTGGGTCTAGAAACACCCCTGGCGGCCCCAGCCCGGGGGTGGGATCGGCTGTACCTGCTCCCTGACGCTAAGCCCAAAGAGGGCCGCGCGTGGGGGTCCAGCCGCCCCGAAACAGTCTTCCGAGGGAGCGTGAAGACTGTGGGTTGCTTCCCAGGAGACAAGCTGGATTGCGCCTGGGGACCCCGGCCGCCATGTGGCCGGGGCTCACGTCCCCGAGCGTCAGCCCCGCCCCTCTTCCCGGCCAGGGTTTGGGTCTAGCCACGCCCCTGGCGGCCCCAGCCCGGGGGTGGGATCGGCTGGACCTGCTCGCCCACACTAAGCCCAAAGAGGGCCACTCGTGGGGGTCCAGCTGCCCCAAAGAAGTCTTCTGAGGGAGCGTGAAGACTGTGGGTTGCTTCCCAGGAGACAAGCTGGATTGCGCCTGGGGACCCCGGCAGCCATGTGGCCGGGGCTCACGTCCCCGAGCGTCAGCCCCACCCCTCTTCCTGGCCCGGGCTTGGGTCTAGCCACGCCCCTGGCGGCCCCAGCCCGGGGGTTGGATCGGCTGGACCTGCTGGCCGATGCTACCCCAAAGAGGGCCGCGCGTGGGGGTCCAGCCGCCCCAAAGCAGTCTTCCAAGGGAGCGTGAAGACTGTGGGTTGCTTCCCAGGAGACAAGCTGGAATGCACTTGGGGACCCCGGCCGCCATGTGGCCGGGGCTCAGGTCCCAGAGCGTCAGCCCCGCCCCTCTTCCCGGCCCGGGCTTGGGTCTAACCACGCCCCTGGCGGCCCCAGCCCGGGGGTGGGATCGGCTGGACGTGCTCGCACACACTAAGCCCAAAGAGGGCCCCACATGGGAGTGCACCCTCCCCGAAACAGTCTTCCGAGGGAGCGTGAAGACTGTGGGTTGCTTCCCAAGAGACAAGCTGGATTGCGCTTGAGGACCCCGGCCGCCATGTGGCCGGGGCTCACGTCCCCGAGCATCAGCCCCACCCCTCTTCCCCTCCAGGGCTTGGGTCTAGCCATGCCCCTGATGGCCCCAGCCCAGGGGTGGGATCGGCTGGACCTGCTCGCCGACACATAGCCCAAAGAGGGCCCCGCATGGTGGTCCAGCCGCCCCAAAACAGTCTCTGAGGGAGCGTGAAGACTGTGGGTTGCTTCCCAGGAGACAAGCTGGATTGCGCCTGGGGACCCCGGCCTCCATGTGGCCGGGGCTCACGTCCCCGAGCGTCAGCCCCGCCCCTCTTCCCGGCCAGGGCTTGGGTCTAGCCACGCCCCTGGCGGCCCCAGCCCGGGGGTGGGATCAGATGGACCTGCTCGCCGATGCTAAGCCCAAAGAGGGCCGCACGTGGGGGTCCAGCCGCCATGACACAGTCTTCTGAGGGAGCGTGAAGACTGTGGGTTGCTTCCCAGGAGACAAGCTGGATTGCGCCTGAGGACCCGGCCTCCATGTGGCCGGGGCTCACGTCCCCGAGCGTCAGCCCCGCCCCTCTTCCCGGCCCGGGCTTGGGTCTAGCCACGCCCCTGGCGGCCCCAGCCCGGGGGTGGGATCGGCTGGACCTGCTGGCCGACACTAAGCCCAAAGAGGGCCGCGCGTGGGGGTCCAGCCACCCAGAAAGAGTCTTCCAAGTGAGCGTGAAGACTGGGTTGCTTCCCAGGAGACAAGCTGGATTGCGCCTGGGGACCCCGGCCGCCATGTGGCCGGGGCTCACGTCCCCGAGCGTCAGCCCCGCCCCTCTTCCCGGCCCGGGCTTGTGTCTAGCCACTCACCTGGCAGCCCCAGCCCGGGGGTGGCATCGGCTGGACCTGCTGGCCGATGCTAACCCAAAGAGGGCCGCGCATGGGGGTCCAGCCGCCCCAAAGCAGTCTTCCAAGGCAGCGTGAAGACTGTGGGTTGCTTCCCAGGAGACAAGCTGGATTGCGCCTGGGGACCCTGGTCCCCATGTGGCCGGGGCTAACGTCCCCGAGCATCAGCCCCGCCCCTCTTCCCGGCCAGGGCTTGGGTCTAGCCACGCCCCTGGCGGCCCCAGCCCGGGGGTGGGATCGGCTGGACCTGCTCGCCGATGCTAAGCCCAAAGAGGGCCGCACGTGGGGGTCCAGCCACCCCGAAACAGTCTTCCAAGGGAGCGTGAAGACTGGGGTTGCTTCCCAGGAGACAAGCTGGATTGCGCCTGGGGACCCGGTCCCCATGTGGCCGGGGCTCACGTCCCCGAGCATCAGCCCCGCCCCTCTTCCCGGCCAGGGCTTGGGTCTAGCCACGCCCCTGGCGGCCCCAGCCCGGGGGTGGGATCGGCTGGACCTGCTCGCCCATGCTAAGCCCAAAGAGGGCCGCACGTGGGGGTCCAGCCGCAACAAAACAGTCTTCCAAGGGAGCGTGAAGACTGTGGGTTGCTTCCCAGGAGACAAGCTGGATTGCGCCTGGGGACACTGGCCGCCATGTGGCCAGGGCTCACGTCCCCGAGCGTCAGCCCCGCCCCTCTTCCCGGCCCGGGCTTGGGTCTAGCCACGCCCCTGGCGGCCCCAGCCCGGGGTGGGATCGGCTGTACCTGCTCGCCGACGCTAAGCCCAAAGAGGGCCCGCATGGGGGTCCAGCCGCCCAAAACAGTCTTCTGAGGGAGCGTGAAGACTGTGGGTTGCTTCCCAGGAGACAAGCTGGATTGCGCCTGGGGACCCTGACCCCCATGTGGCCGGGGCTCACGTCCCCGAGCGTCAGCCCCGCCCCTCTTCCCGGCCCGGGCTTGGGTCTAGCCACGCCCCTGGCGGCCCCAGCCCGGGGGTGGGATCGGCTGGACCTGCTCGCCCAGGCTAAGCCCAAAGAGGGCCGCGCGTGGGGGTCCAGCCGCCAGAAACAGTCTTCCGAGGGAGCGTGAAGACTGTGGGTTGCTTCCCAAGAGACAAGCTGGATTGCGCCTGGGGACCCCGGCCGCCATGTGGCCGGGGCTCACGTCCACGAGCATCAGCCCCGCCCCTCTTCCAGGCCCGGGCTTGGGTCTAGCCACGCCCCTGGCGGCCCCAGCCCGGGGTGGGATCGGCTGGACCTGCTCGCCGACGCTAAGCCCAAAGAGGGCCGCGCGTGGGGGTCCAGCCACCCAGAAACAGTCTTCTGAGCGAGCGTGAAGACTGTGGGTTGCTTCCCAAGAGACAAGCTGGATTGCGCCTGGGGACCCCGGCCGCCATGTGGCCGGGGCTCACGTCCAAGAGCATCAGCCCCGCCCTCTTCCAGACCCGGGCTTGGGTCTAGCCACGCCCTGGCGGCCCCAGCCCGGGGGTGGGATCGGCTGGACCTGCTCGCCGACGCTAAGCCCAAAGAGGGCCGCGCGTGGGGGTCCAGCCACCCAGAAACAGTCTTCCGAGGGAGCGTGAAGACTGTGGGTTGCTTCCCAGGAGACAAGCTGGATTGCGCCTGGGGACCCTGGCCGCCATGTGGCCGGGGCTCACGTCCCCAGAGCAGTCAGCCCGCCCCTCTTCCCGGCCCGGGCTTGGTCTAGCCACGCCCCTGGCGGCCCCAGCCCGGGGGTGGGATCGGCTGGACCTGCTCGCCCATGCTAAGCCCAAAGAGGGCCGCACGTGGGGGTCCAGCCGCCCGAAACAGTCTTCTGAGGGAGCGTGAAGACTGTGGGTTGCTTCCCAGGAGACAAGCTGGATTGCGCCTGGGGACCCCGGCCGCCATGTGGCCGGGGCTCACGTCCCCGAGCGTCAGCCCCGCCCCTCTTCCCGGCCCGGGCTTGGGTCTAGCCACGCCCCTGGCGGCCCCAGCCCGGGGGTGGGATCGGCTGGACCTGCTCGCCCACGCTAAGCCCAAAGAGGGCCGCGCGTGGGGGTCCAGCCGCACCAAAGCAGTCTTCCAAGGGAGCGTGAAGACTGTGGGTTGCTTCCCAGGAGACAAGCTGGATTGCGCCTGGGGACCCCGGCCGCCATGTGGCCGGGGCTCAGGTCCCAGAGCGTCAGCCCCGCCCCTCTTCCCGGCCCGGGCTTGGGTCTAACCACGCCCCTGGCGGCCCCAGCCCGGGGGTGGGATCGGCTGGACCTGCTCGCACACACTAAGCCCAAAGAGGGCCGCACGTGGGGGTGCAGCCTCCCCGAAACAGTCTTCCAAGGGAGCGTGAAGACTGTGGGTTGCTTCCCAGGAGACAAGCTGGATTGCGCCTGGGGACCCCGGCCGCCATGTGGCCGGGGCTCACGTCACCGAGCGTCAGCCCCGCCCCTCTTCCCGGCCCGGGCTTGGGTCTAGCCACGCCCCTGGCGGCCCCAGCCCGGGGGTGGGATCGGCTGGACCTGCTCGCCCAAGCTAAGCCCAAAGAGGGCCGCGCGTGGGGGTCCAGCCGCACCAAAACAGTCTTCCAAGGGAGCGTGAAGACTGTGGGTTGCTTCCCAAGAGACAAGCTGGATTGCGCCTGGGGACCCTGGCCGCCATGTGGCCGGGGCTCACGTCCCCGAGCATCAGCCCCACCCCTCTTCCCGCCCAGGGCTTGGGTCTAGCCATGCCCCTGATGGCCCCAGCCCAGGGGTGGGATCGGCTGGACCTGCTCGCCGACACATAGCCCAAAGAGGGCCGCGCGTGGGGGTCCAGCCGCCACGAAACAGTCTTCTGAGGGAGCGTGAAGACTGTGGGTTGCTTCCCAGGAGACAAGCTGGATTGCGCCTGGGGACCCCGGCCTCCATGTGGCCGGGGCTCACGTCCCCGAGCGTCAGCCCCGCCCCTCTTCCCGGCCAGGGCTTGGGTCTAGCCACGCCCCTGGCGGCCCCAGCCCGGGGGTGGGATCAGATGGACCTGCTCGCCGATGCTAAGCCCAAAGAGGGCCGCACGTGGGGGTCCAGCCGCCATGACACTGTCTTCTGAGGGAGCGTGAAGACTGTGGGTTGCTTCCCAGGAGACAAGCTGGATTGCGCCTGGGGACGCCGGCCGCCATGTGGCCGGGGCTCACGTCCCCAAGCGAAAGCCCCGCCCCTCTTCCCGGCCCGGGCTTGGGTCTAGCCACGCCCCTGGCGGCCCCAGCCCGGGGGTGGGATCGGCTGGACCTGCTCGCCCAAGCTAAGCCCAAAGAGGGCCGCGCGTGGGGGTCCAGCCACCCAGAAACAGTCTTCCGAGGGAGCGTGAAGACTGTGGGTTGCTTCCCAGGAGACCAGCTGGATTGCGCCTGGGGACCCTGGCCGCCATGTGGCCAGGGCTCACGTCCCCGAGCATCAGCCCCGCCCCTCTTCCCGGCCCGTGCTTGGGTCTAGCCACGCCCCTGATGGCCCCAGCCCGGGGGTGGGATCCTCTGGACCTGCTGGCCGACACTAAGCCCAAAGAGGGCCGCGCGTGGGGGTCCAGCCACCCAGAAAGAGTCTTCCAAGTGAGCGTGAAGACTGGGTTGCTTCCCAGGAGACAAGCTGGATTGCGCCTGGGGACCCCGGCCGCCATGTGGCCGGGGCTCACGTCCCCGAGCGTCAGCCCCGCCCCTCTTCCCGGCCCGGGCTTGTGTCTAGCCACGCCCCTGGCAGCCCCAGCCCGGGGGTGGGATCGGCTGGACCTGCTGGCCGATGCTAACCCAAAGAGGGCTGCGCGTGGGGGTCCAGCCGCCCCAAAGCAGTCTTCCAAGGGAGCGTGAAGACTGGGTTGCTTCCCAGGAGACAAGCTGGATTGCGCCTGGGGACCCTGGCCGCCATGTGGCCGGGGCTAACGTCCCCGAGCATCAGCCCCGCCCCTCTTCCCGGCCAGGGCTTGGGTCTAGCCACGCCCCTGGCGGCCCCAGCCCGGGGGTGGGATCGGCTGGACCTGCTCGCCGATGCTAAGCCCAAAGAGGGCCGCACGTGGGGGTCCAGCCACCCAGAAACAGTCTTCCGAGGGAGCGTGAAGACTGGGTTGCTTCCCAGGAGACAAGCTGGATTGCGCCTGGGGACCCCGGCCGCCATGTGGCCGGGGCTCACGTCCCCGAGCGTCAGCCCCGCCCCTCTTCCCGGCCCGGGCTTGGGTCTAGCCACGCCCCTGGCGGCCCCAGCCCGGGGGTGGGATCGGCTGGACCTGCTGGCCGATGCTAAGCCCAAAGAGGGCCGCGCGTGGGGGTCCAGCCGCCCCAAAGCAGTCTTCCAAGGGAGCGTGAAGACTGTGGGTTGCTTCCCAGGAGACAAGCTGGATTGCGCCTGGGGACCCTGGCCGCCATGTGGCCGGGGCTCACGTCCCCGAGCGTCAGCCCCGCCCCTCTTCCCGGCCAGGGCTTGGGTCTAGCCACACCCCTGGCGGCCCCAGCCCGGGGGTGGGATCGGCTGGACCTGCTCGCCCACGCTAAGCCCAAAGAGGGCCGCGCACGCGGGGGTCCAGCCGCACCAAAACAGTCTTCTGAGGGAGCGTGAAGACTGTGGGTTGCTTCCCAGGAGACAAGCTGGATTGCGCCTGGGGACCCCGGCCGCCATGTGGCCGGGGCTCACGTCCCCAAGCGACAGCCCCGCCCCTCTTCCCGGCCCTGGCTTGGGTCTAGCCACGCCCCTGGCGGCCCCAGCCCGGGGGTGGGATCGGCTGGACCTGCTCGCCCAAGCTAAGCCCAAAGAGGGCCGCGCGTGGGGGTCCAGCCACCCAGAAACAGTCTTCCGAGGGAGCGTGAAGACTGTGGGTTGCTTCCCAGGAGACCAGCTGGATTGCGCCTGGGGACCACTGGCCGCCATGTGGCCAGGGTTCACTTCCCCGAGCATCAGCCCCGCCCCTCTTCCCGGCCCGTGCTTGGGTCTAGCCACGCCCCTGATGGCCCCAGCCCGGGGGTGGGATCCGCTGGACCTGCTGGCCGACACTAAGCCCAAAGAGGGCCGCGCGTGGGGGTCCAGCCACCCAGAAAGAGTCTTCCAAGTGAGCGTGAAGACTGGGTTGCTTCCCAGGAGACAAGCTGGATTGCGCCTGGGGACCCCGGCCGCCATGTGGCCGGGGCTCACGTCCCCGAGCGTCAGCCCCGCCCCTCTTCCCGGCCCGGGCTTGTGTCTAGCCACTCACCTGGCGGCCCCAGCCCGGGGGTGGGATCGGCTGGACCTGCTGGCCGATGCTAACCCAAAGAGGGCCGCGCGTGGGGTTCCAGCCGCCCCAAAGCAGTCTTCCAAGGGAGCGTGAAGACTGTGGGTTGCTTCCCAGGAGACAAGCTGGATTGCGCCTGGGGACCCTAGTCCCCATGTGGCCGGGGCTAACGTCCCCGAGCATCAGCCCCGCCCCTCTTCCCGGCCAGGGCTTGGGTCTAGCGCCCGGGGGTGGGATCGGCTGGACCTGCTCGCCGATGCTAAGCCCAAAGAGGGCCGCAAGTGGGGGTCCAGCCGCCATGAAACTGTCTTCCGAGGGAGCGTGAAGACTGTGGGTTGCTTCCCAGGAGACAAGCTGGAATGCACCTGGGGACCCCGGCCGCCATGTGGCCGGGGCTCACGTCCCCGAGCGTCAGCCCCGCCCCTCTTCCCGGCCCGGGCTTGGGTCTAACCACGCCCCTGGCGGCCCCAGCCCGGGGGTGGGATCGGCTGGACCTGCTCGCCCACACTAAGCCCAAAGAGGGCCCCACATGGGAGTGCACCCTCCCCGAAACAGTCTTTTGAGCGAGCGTGAAGACTGTGGGTTGCTTCCCAAGAGACAAGCTGGATTGCGCCTGGGGACACCGGCCGCCATGTGGCCGGGGCTCACGTCCAAGAGCGTCAGCCCTGCCCTCTTCCAGGCCCGGGATTGGGTCTAGCCACTCCCCTGACAGCCCCAGCCCGGGGGTGGGATCGGCTGGACCTGCTCATCGACACATAGCCCAAAGAGGGCGGCGCGTGGGGGTCCAGCCACCCAGAAACAGTCTTCCGAGGGAGCGTGAAGACTGTGGGTTGCTTCCCAGGAGACAAGCTAGATTGCGCCTGGGGACCCTGGCCGCCATGTGGCCGGGGCTCACGTCCCAGAGCATCAGCCCCGCCCCTCTTCTCGGCCAGGGTTTGGGTCTAGCCACGCCCCTGGCGGCCCCAGCCCGGGGGTGGGATCGGCTGGACCTGCTCGCCGACGCTAAGCCCAAAGAGGGCCGCGCGTGGGGGTCCAGCCGCACCAAAACAGTCTTCCGAGGGAGCGTGAAGACTGTGGGTTGCTTCCCAGGAGACAAGCTGGATTGCGCCTGGGGACCACGGCCGCCATGTGGCCGGGGCTCACGTCACCGAGCGTCAGCCCCGCCCCTCTTCCCGGCCAGGGCTTGGGTCTAGCCACGCCCCTGACGGCCCCAGCCCGGGGGTGGGATCGGCTGGAACTGCTCGCCAACGCTAAGCCCAAAGAGGGCGGCGCGTGGGGGTCCAGCCGCAACAAAACAGTCTTCCGAGGGAGCGTGAAGACTGTGGGTTGCTTCCCAAGAGACAAGCTGGATTGCGCCTGGGGACCCCGGCCGCCATGTGGCCGGGGCTCACGTCCAAGAGCATCAGCCCCGCCCTCTTCCAGACCCGGGCTTGGGTCTAGCCACGCCCCTGGCGGCCCCAGCCCGGGGGTGGGATCGGCTGGACCTGCTCGCCGATGCTAAGCCCAAAGAGGGCCGCACGTGGGGGTCCAGCCACCCAGAAACAGTCTTCCAAGGGAGCGTGAAGACTGGGTTGCTTCCCAGGAGACAAGCTGGATTGCGCCTGGGGACCCCGGCCGCCATGTGGCCGGGGCTCACGTCCAAGAGCGTCAGCCCCGCCCCTCTTCCCGGCCAGGGTTTTGGTCTCGCCACGCCCCTGGCGGCCCCAGCCCGAGGGTGGGATCGGCTGGACCTGCTCGCCGATACTAAGCCCAAAGAGGGCCACTCGTGGGGGTCCAGCTGCCCCAAAGAAGTCTTCTGAGGGAGCGTGAAGACTGTGGGTTGCTTCCCAGGAGACAAGCTGGATTGCGCCTGGGGACCCCGGCAGCCATGTGGCCGGGGCTCACGTCCCCGAGCGTCAGCCCCACCCCTCTTCCCGGCCCGGGCTTGGGTCTAGCCACGCCCCTGGCGGCCCCAGCCCGGGGGTTGGATCGGCTGTACCTGCTGGCCGATGCTACCCCAAAGAGGGCCGCGCGTGGGGGTCCAGCCGCCCCAAAGCAGTCTTCCAAGGGAGCGTGAAGACTGTGGGTTGCTTCCCAGGAGACAAGCTGGAATGCACTTGGGGACCCCGGCCGCCATGTGGCCGGGGCTCAGGTCCCAGAGCGTCAGCCCCGCCCCTCTTCCCGGCCCGGGCTTGGGTCTAACCACGCCCCTGGCGGCCCCAGCCCGGGGGTGGGATCGGCTGGACCTGCTCGCACACACTAAGCCCAAAGAGGGCCCCACATGGGAGTGCACCCTCCCCGAAACAGTCTTCCGAGGGAGCGTGAAGACTGTGGGTTGCTTCCCAGGAGACAAGCTGGATTGCGCCTGGGGACCCCGGCCGCCATGTGGCCGGGGCTCACGTCACCGAGCGTCAGCCCCGCCCCTCTTCCCGGCCCGGGCTTGGGTCTAGCCACGCCCCTGGCGGCCCCAGCCCGGGGGTGGGATCGGCTGGACCTGCTCGCCCAAGCTAAGCCCAAAGAGGGCCGCGTGTGGGGGTCCACCCGCAACAAAACAGTCTTCCGAGGGAGCGTGAAGACTGTGGGTTGCTTCCCAAGAGACAAGCTGGATTGCGCCTGGGGACCCTGGCCGCCATGTGGCCGGGGCTCACTTCCCCGAGCATCAGCCCCGCCCCTCTTCCAGACCCGGGCTTGGGTCTAGCCACACCCCTGGCGGCCCCAGCCCGGGGGTGGGATCGGCTGGACCTGCTCGCCCACGCTAAGCCCAAAGAGGGCCGCGCGTGGGGGTCCAGCCGCCATGAAACTGTCTTCCGAGGGAGCGTGAAGACTGTGGGTTGCTTCCCAGGAGACAAGCTGGAATGCACCTGGGGACCCCGGCCGCCATGTGGCCGGGGCTCACGTCCCCGAGCGTCAGCCCCGCCCCTCTTCCCGGCCCGGGCTTGGGTCTAACCACGCCCCTGGCGGCCCCAGCCCGGGGGTGGGATCGGCTGGACCTGCTCGCCCACACTAAGCCCAAAGAGGGCCCCACATGGGAGTGCACCCTCCCCGAAACAGTCTTTTGAGCGAGCGTGAAGACTGTGGGTTGCTTCCCAAGAGACAAGCTGGATTGCGCCTGGGGACACCGGCCGCCATGTGGCCGGGGCTCACGTCCAAGAGCGTCAGCCCTGCCCTCTTCCAGGCCCGGGATTGGGTCTAGCCACTCCCCTGACAGCCCCAGCCCGGGGGTGGGATCGGCTGGACCTGCTCATCGACACATAGCCCAAAGAGGGCGGCGCGTGGGGGTCCAGCCACCCAGAAACAGTCTTCCGAGGGAGCGTGAAGACTGTGGGTTGCTTCCCAGGAGACAAGCTAGATTGCGCCTGGGGACCCTGGCCGCCATGTGGCCGGGGCTCACGTCCCAGAGCATCAGCCCCGCCCCTCTTCTCGGCCAGGGTTGGGTCTAGCCACGCCCCTGGCGGCCCCAGCCCGGGGGTGGGATCGGCTGGACCTGCTCGCCGACGCTAAGCCCAAAGAGGGCCGCGCGTGGGGGTCCAGCCGCACCAAAACAGTCTTCTGAGGGAGCGTGAAGACTGTGGGTTGCTTCCCAGGAGACAAGCTGGATTGCGCCTGGGGACCACGGCCGCCATGTGGCCGGGGCTCACGTCACCGAGCGTCAGCCCCGCCCCTCTTCCCGGCCAGGGCTTGGGTCTAGCCACGCCCCTGACGGCCCCAGCCCGGGGGTGGGATCGGCTGGAACTGCTCGCCAACGCTAAGCCCAAAGAGGGCGGCGCGTGGGGGTCCAGCCGCAACAAAACAGTCTTCCGAGGGAGCGTGAAGACTGTGGGTTGCTTCCCAGGAGACAAGCTGGATTGCGCCTGGGGACCCCGGCCGCCATGTGGCCGGGGCTCACGTCCAAGAGCATCAGCCCCGCCCTCTTCCAGACCCGGGCTTGGGTCTAGCCACGCCCCTGGCGGCCCCAGCCCGGGGGTGGGATCGGCTGGACCTGCTCGCCGATGCTAAGCCCAAAGAGGGCCGCACGTGGGGGTCCAGCCACCCAGAAACAGTCTTCCAAGGGAGCGTGAAGACTGGGTTGCTTCCCAGGAGACAAGCTGGATTGCGCCTGGGGACCCCGGCCGCCATGTGGCCGGGGCTCACGTCCAAGAGCGTCAGCCCCGCCCCTCTTCCCGGCCAGGGTTTTGGTCTCGCCACGCCCCTGGCGGCCCCAGCCCGGGGGTGGGATCGGCTGGACCTGCTCGCCGATACTAAGCCCAAAGAGGGCCACTCGTGGGGGTCCAGCTGCCCCAAAGAAGTCTTCTGAGGGAGCGTGAAGACTGTGGGTTGCTTCCCAGGAGACAAGCTGGATTGCGCCTGGGGACCCCGGCAGCCATGTGGCCGGGGCTCACGTCCCCGAGCGTCAGCCCCACCCCTCTTCCCGGCCCGGGCTTGGGTCTAGCCACGCCCCTGGCGGCCCCAGCCCGGGGGTTGGATCGGCTGTACCTGCTGGCCGATGCTACCCCAAAGAGGGCCGCGCGTGGGGGTCCAGCCGCCCCAAAGCAGTCTTCCAAGGGAGCGTGAAGACTGTGGGTTGCTTCCCAGGAGACAAGCTGGAATGCACTTGGGGACCCCGGCCGCCATGTGGCCGGGGCTCAGGTCCCAGAGCGTCAGCCCCGCCCCTCTTCCCGGCCAGGGCTTGGGTCTAACCACGCCCCTGGCGGCCCCAGCCCGGGGGTGGGATCGGCTGGACCTGCTCGCACACACTAAGCCCAAAGAGGGCCCCACATGGGAGTGCACCCTCCCCGAAACAGTCTTCCGAGGGAGCGTGAAGACTGTGGGTTGCTTCCCAGGAGACAAGCTGGATTGCGCCTGGGGACCCCGGCCGCCATGTGGCCGGGGCTCACGTCACCGAGCGTCAGCCCCGCCCCTCTTCCCGGCCCGGGCTTGGGTCTAGCCACGCCCCTGACGGCCCCAGCCCGGGGGTGGGATCGGCTGGACCTGCTCGCCCAAGCTAAGCCCAAAGAGGGCCGCGTGTGGGGGTCCACCCGCAACAAAACAGTCTTCCGAGGGAGCGTGAAGACTGTGGGTTGCTTCCCAAGAGACAAGCTGGATTGCGCCTGGGGACCCTGGCCGCCATGTGGCCGGGGCTCACTTCCCCGAGCATCAGCCCCGCCCTCTTCAAGACCCGGGCTTGGGTCTAGCCACGCCCCTGGCGGCCCCAGCCCGGGGGTGGGATCGGCTGGACCTGCTCGCCCACGCTAAGCCCAAAGAGGGCCGCGCGTGGGGGTCCAGCCACCCAGAAACAGTCTTCCGAGTGAGCTGAAGACTGGGTTGCTTCCCAGGAGACAAGCTGGATTGCGCCTGGGGACCCCGGCCGCCATGTGGCCGGGGCTCACGTCCCCGAGCGTCAGCCCCGCCCCTCTTCCCGGCCAGGGTTTGGGTCTAGCCACGCCCCTGACGGCCCCAGCCCGGGGGTGGGATCAGCTGGACCTGCTCGCCGACGCTAAGCCCAAAGAGGGCCGCGCGTGGGGGTCCAGCTGCCCCAAAGAAGTCTTCTGAGGGAGCGTGAAGACTGTGGTTTGCTTCCCAGGAGACAAGCTGGATTGCGCCTGGGGACCCCGGCAGCCATGTGGCCGGGGCTCACGTCCCCGAGCGTCAGCCCCACCCCTCTTCCCGGCCCGGGCTTGGGTCTAGCCACGCCCCTGGCGGCCCCAGCCCGGGGGTTGGATCGGCTGTACCTGCTGGCCGATGCTACCCCAAAGAGGGCCGCGAGTGGGGTTCCAGCCGCCCCAAAGCAGTCTTCCAAGGGAGCGTGAAGACTGTGGGTTGCTTCCCAGGAGACAAGCTGGAATGCACTTGGGGACCCCGGCCGCCATGTGGCCGGGGCTCAGGTCCCAGAGCGTCAGCCCCGCCCCTCTTCCCGGCCCGGGCTTGGGTCTAACCACGCCCCTGGCGGCCCCAGCCCGGGGGTGGGATCGGCTGGACCTGCTCGCACACACTAAGCCCAAAGAGGGCCCCACATGGGAGTGCACCCTCCCCGAAACAGTCTTCCGAGGGAGCGTGAAGACTGTGGGTTGCTTCCCAAGAGACAAGCTGGATTGCGCTTGAGGACCCCGGCCGCCATGTGGCCGGGGCTCACGTCCCCGAGCATCAGCCCCACCCCTCTTCCCCTCCAGGGCTTGGGTCTAACCATGCCCCTGATGGCCCCAGCCCAGGGGTGGGATCGGCTGGACCTGCTCGCCGACACATAGCCCAAAGAGGGCCCCGCATGCTGGTCCAGCCGCCACAAAACAGTCTTCTGAGGGAGCGTGAAGACTGTGGGTTGCTTCCCAGGAGACAAGCTGGATTGCGCCTGGGGACCCCGGCCGCCATGTGGCCAGGGCTCACGTCACCGAGCGTCAGCCCCGCCCCTCTTCCCGGCCCGGGCTTGGGTCTAGCCACGCCCCTGGCGGCCCCAGCCCAGGGGTGGGATCGGCTGGAACTGCTCGCCCAAGCTAAGCCCAAAGAGGGCCGCGCGTGGGGGTCCAGCCGCCACAAAACAGTCTTCTGAGGGAGCGTGAAGACTGTGGGTTGCTTCCCAGGAGACAAGCTGGATTGCGCCTGGGGACCCCGGCCTCCATGTGGCCGGGGCTCACGTCACCGAGCGTCAGCCCCGCCCCTCTTCCCGGCCCGGGCTTGGGTCTAGCCACGCCCCTGGCGGCCCCAGCCCGGGGGTGGGATCGGCTGGACCTGCTCGCCGATGCTAAGCCCAAAGAGGGCCGCACGTGGGGGTCCAGCCGCCATGACACTGTCTTCTGAGGGAGCGTGAAGACTGTGGGTTGCTTCCCAGGAGACAAGCTGGATTGCGCCTGAGGACGCCGGCCGCCATGTGGCCGGGGCTCACATCCCCAAGCGTCAGCCCCGCCCCTCTTCCCGGCCCGGGCTTGGGTCTAGCCACGCCCCTGGCGGCCCCAGCCCGGGGGTGGGATCGGCTGGACCTGCTCGCCGATGAAAACCCAAAGAGGGCCGCGCGTGGGGGTCCAGCCGCCCCAAAGCAGTCTTCCAAGGGAGCGTGAAGACTGTGGGTTGCTTCCCAGGAGACAAGCTGGATTGCGCCTGGGGACCCTGGTCCCCATGTGGCCGGGGCTAACGTCCCAGAGCATCAGCCCCGCCCCTCTTCCCGGCCCGGGCTTGGGTCTAGCCACACCCCTGGCGGCCCCAGCCCGGGGGTGGGATCGGCTGGACCTGCTCGCCCACGCTAAGCCCAAAGAGGGCCGCGCGTGGGGGTCCAGCAGCCCCGAAACAGTCTTCTGAGCGAGCGTGAAGACTGTGGGTTGCTTCCCAAGAGACAAGCTGGATTGCGCCTGGGGACCCCGGCCGCCATGTGCCCGGGGCTCACGTCCAAGAGCGTCAGCCCTGCCCTCTTCCAGGCCCGGGCTTGGGTCTAGCCACGCCCCTGGCGGCCCCAGCCCGGGGGTGGGATCGGCTGGACCTGCTCGTCGACACATAGCCCAAAGAGGGCCGCGCGTGGGGGTCCAGCCGCACCAAAACAGTCTTCCGAGGGAGCGTGAAGAGTGTGGGTTGCTTCCCAGGAGACAAGCTGGATTGCGCCTGGGAACCCCGGCCGCCATGTGGCCGGGGTTCGCTTCCCGAGCTTCAGCCCCGCCCCTCTTCCCGGCCCGGGCTTGGGTCTAGCCACGCACCTGGCGGCCCCAGCCCGGGGGTGGGATCGGCTGGACCTGCTCGCCCACGCTAAGCCCAAAGAGGGCCGCGCGTGGGGGTCCAGCCGCCCTGAAACAGTCTTCTGAGGGAGCGTGAAGACTGTGGGTTGCTTCCCAGGAGACAAGCTGGATTGCGCCTGGGGACCCGGACAGCCATGTGGCCGGGGCTCACGTCCAAGAGCATCAGCCCCGCCCCTCTTCCCGGCCTGGGCTTAGGTCTAGCCACGCCCCTGGCGGCCCCAGCCCGGGGGTGGGATCAGATGGACCTGCTCGCCCACGCTAAGCCCAAAGAGGGCCGCGCGTGGGGGTCCAGCCACCCAGAAACAGTCTTCAGAGGGAGCGTGAAGACTGTGGGTTGCTTCCCAGGAGACAAGCTGGATTGCGCCTGGGGACACCGACAGCCATGTGGCCGGGGCTCACGTCCCCGAGCGTCAGCCCCACCCCTCTTCCCGGCCCGGGCTTGGGTCTAGCCACGCCCCTGGCGGCCCCAGCCCGGGGGTTGGATCGGCTGTACCTGCTGGCCGATGCTACCCCAAAGAGGGCCGCGAGTGGGGTTCCAGCCGCCCCAAAGCAGTCTTCCAAGGGAGCGTGAAGACTGTGGGTTGCTTCCCAGGAGACAAGCTGGAATGCACTTGGGGACCCCGGCCGCCATGTGGCCGGGGCTCAGGTCCCAGAGCGTCAGCCCCGCCCCTCTTCCCGGCCCGGGCTTGGGTCTAACCACGCCCCTGGCGGCCCCAGCCCGGGGGTGGGATCGGCTGGACCTGCTCGCACACACTAAGCCCAAAGAGGGCCCCACATGGGAGTGCACCCTCCCCGAAACAGTCTTCCGAGGGAGCGTGAAGACTGTGGGTTGCTTCCCAAGAGACAAGCTGGATTGCGCTGAGGACCCCGGCCGCCATGTGGCCGGGGCTCACGTCCCCGAGCATCAGCCCCACCCCTCTTCCCCTCCAGGGCTTGGGTCTAGCCATGCCCCTGATGGCCCCAGCCCAGGGGTGGGATCGGATGGACCTGCTCGCCGACACATAGCCCAAAGAGGGCCGCGTGTGGGGGTCCACCCGCAACAAAACAGTCTTCTGAGGGAGCGTGAAGACTGTGGGTTGCTTTCCAGGAGACCAGCTGGATTGCGCCTGGGGACCCCGGCCTCCATGTGGCCGGGGCTCACGTCCCCGAGCGTCAGCCCCGCCCCTCTTCCCGGCCAGGGCTTGGGTCTAGCCACGCCCCTGGCGGCCCCAGCCCGGGGGTGGGATCAGATGGACCTGCTCGCCGATGCTAAGCCCAAAGAGGGCCGCACGTGGGGGTCCAGCCGCCATGACACTGTCTTCTGAGGGAGCGTGAAGACTGTGGGTTGCTTCCCAGGAGACAAGCTGGATTGCGCCTGAGGACGCCGGCCGCCATGTGGCCGGGGCTCACGTCCCCAAGCGTCAGCCCCGCCCCTCTTCCCGGCCCGGGCTTGGGTCTAGCCACGCCCCTGGCGGCCCCAGCCCGGGGGTGGGATCGGCTGGACCTGCTCGCCCAAGCTAAGCCCAAAGAGGGCCGCGCGTGGGGGTCCAGCCACCCAGAAACAGTCTTCAGAGGGAGCGTGAAGACTGTGGGTTGCTTCCCAGGAGACCAGCTGGATTGCGCCTGGGGACCCTGGCCGCCATGTGGCCGGGGTCACTTCCCCGAGCATCAGCCCCGCCCCTCTTCCCGGCCCGTGCTTGGGTCTAGCCACGCCCCTGATGGCCCCAGCCCGGGGGTGGGATCCTCTGGACCTGCTGGCCGACACTAAGCCCAAAGAGGGCCGCGCATGGGGGTCCAGCCACCCAGAAAGAGTCTTCCGAGTGAGCGTGAAGACTGGGTTGCTTCCCAGGAGACAAGCTGGATTGCGCCTGGGGACCCCGGCAGCCATGTGGCCGGGGCTCACGTCCAAGAGCGTCAGCCCCGCCCCTCTTCCCGGCCCGGGCTTGTGTCTAGCCACTCACCTGGCAGCCCCAGCCCGGGGGTGGGATCGGCTGGACCTGCTCGCCCACGCTAAGCCCAAAGAGGGCCGCGCGTGGGGGTCCAGCCGCCCCAAAGCAGTCTTCCAAGGGAGCGTGAAGACTGTGGGTTGCTTCCCAGGAGACAAGCTGGATTGCGCCTGGGGACCCTGGTCCCCATGTGGCCGGGGCTAACGTCCCCGAGCATCAGCCCCGCCCCTCTTCCAGACCCGGGCTTGGGTCTAGCCACACCCCTGGCGGCCCCAGCCCGGGGGTGGGATCGGCTGGACCTGCTCGCCCACGCTAAGCCCAAAGAGGGCCGCGCGTGGGGGTCCAGCAGCCCCGAAACAGTCTTCTGAGCGAGCGTGAAGACTGTGGGTTGCTTCCCAAGAGACAAGCTGGATTGCGCCTGGGGACCCCGGCCGCCATGTGCCCGGGGCTCACGTCCAAGAGCGTCAGCCCTGCCCTCTTCCAGGCCCGGGCTTGGGTCTAGCCACGCCCCTGACAGCCCCAGCCCGGGGGTGGGATCGGCTGGACCTGCTCGTCGACACATAGCCCAAAGAGGGCGGCGCGTGGGGGTCCAGCCGCACCAAAACAGTCTTCCGAGGGAGCGTGAAGAGTGTGGGTTGCTTCCCAGGAGACAAGCTGGATTGCGCCTGGGAACCCCGGCCGCCATGTGGCCGGGGTTCGCTTCCCTGAGCGTCAGCCCCGCCCCTCTTCCCGGCCCGGGCTTGGGTCTAGCCACGCACCTGTTGGCCCCAGCCCGGGGGTGGGATCGGCTGGACCTGCTCGCCCACGCTAAGCCCAAAGAGGGCCGCGCGTGGGGGTCCAGCCGCCCTGTAACAGTCTTCTGAGGGAGCGTGAAGACTGTGGGTTGCTTCCCAGGAGACAAGCTGGATTGCGCCTGGGGACACTGACAGCCATGTGGCCGGGGCTCACGTCCAAGAGCATCAGCCCCGCCCCTCTTCCCGGCCCGGGCTTAGGTCTAGCCACGCCCCTGGCGGCCCCAGCCCGGGGGTGGGATCAGATGGACCTGCTCGCCCACGCTAAGCCCAAAGAGGGCCGCGCGTGGGGGTCCAGCCGCAACAAAACAGTCTTCCAAGGGAGCGTGAAGACTGTGGGTTGCTTCCCAGGAGACAAGCTGGATTGCGCCTGGGGACCTTGGCCGCCATGTGGCCGGGGCTCACGTCCCCGAGCGTCAGCCCCGCCCCTCTTCCCGGCCCGGGCTTGGGTCTAGCCACGCCCCTGGCGGCCCCAGCCCGGGGGTGGGATCGGCTGGACCTGCTCGCCGACACTAAGCCCAAAGAGGGCGGCGCGTGGGGGTCCAGCCGCCACAAAACAGTCTTCTGAGGGAGCGTGAAGACTGTGGGTTGCTTCCCAGGAGACAAGCTGGATTGCGCCTGGGGACCCTGACCCCCATGTGGCCGGGGCTCACGTCCCCGAGCATCAGCCCCGCCCCTCTTCCCGGCCCGGGCTTGGGTCTAGCCACGCCCCTGGCGGCCCCAGCCCGGGGGTGGGATCGGCTGGACCTGCTCGCCCAGGCTAAGCCCAAAGGGGGCCGCACATGGGGGTCCAGCCGCAACAAAACAGTCTTCCAAGGGAGCGTGAAGACTGTGGGTTGCTTCCCAAGAGACAAGCTGGATTGCGCCTGGGGACCCCGGCCGCCATGTGGCCGGGGCTCACGTCCAAGAGCATCAGCCCCGCCCTCTTCCAGACCCGGGCTTGGGTCTAGCCACGACCCTGACGGCCCCAGCCCCGGGGTGGGATCGGCTGGAACTGCTCGCCAACGCTAAGCCCAAAGAGGGCCGCGCGTGGGGGTCCAGCCGCAACAAAACAGTCTTCCGAGGGAGCGTGAAGACTGTGGGTTGCTTCCCAAGAGACAAGCTGGATTGCGCCTGGGGACCCCGGCCGCCATGTGGCCGGGGCTCACGTCCCAAGAGCATCAGCCCCGCCCTCTTCCAGACCCGGGCTTGGGTCTAGCCACGCCCCTGGCGGCCCCAGCCCGGGGGTGGGATCGGCTGGACCTGCTCGCCGATGCTAAGCCCAAAGAGGGCCGCACGTGGGGGTCCAGCCACCCAGAAACAGTCTTCCAAGGGAGCGTGAAGACTGGGTTGCTTCCCAGGAGACCAGCTGGATTGCGCCTGGGGACCCTGGCCGCCATGTGGCCAGGGCTCACGTCCCCGAGCGTCAGCCCCGCCCCTCTTCCCGGCCAGGGTTTTGGTCTACGCCACGCCCCTGGCGGCCCCAGCCCGGGGGTGGGATCGGCTGGACCTGCTCGCCCACGCTAAGCCCAAAGAGGGCCACTCGTGGGGGTCCAGCTGCCCCAAAGAAGTCTTCTGAGGGAGCGTGAAGACTGTGGGTTGCTTCCCAAGAGACAAGCTGGATTGCGCCTGGGGACCCCGGCAGCCATGTGGCCAGGGCTCACGTCCCCGAGCGTCAGCCCCACCCCTCTTCCCGGCCCGGGCTTGGGTCTAGCCACGCCCCTGGCGGCCCCAGCCCGGGGGTTGGATCGGCTGTACCTGCTGGCCGATGCTACCCCAAAGAGGGCCGCGCGTGGGGGTCCAGCCGCCCCAAAGCAGTCTTCCAAGGGAGCGTGAAGACTGTGGGTTACTTCCCAGGAGACAAGCTGGAATGCACTTGGGGACCCCAGCCGCCATGTGGCCGGGGCTCAGGTCCCAGAGCGTCAGCCCCGCCCCTCTTCCCGGCCCGGGCTTGGGTCTAACCACGCCCCTGGCGGCCCCAGCCCGGGGGTGGGATCGGCTGGACCTGCTCGCACACACTAAGCCCAAAGAGGTCCCCACATGGGAGTGCACCCTCCCCGAAACAGTCTTCCAAGGGAGCGTGAAGACTGTGGGTTGCTTCCCAGGAGACAAGCTGGATTGCGCCTGGGGACCCCGGCCGCCATGTGGCCAGGGCTCACGTCACCGAGCGTCAGCCCCGCCCCTCTTCCCGGCCCGGGCTTGGGTCTAGCCACGCCCCTGACGGCCCCAGCCCGGGGGTGGGATCGGCTGGAACTGCTCGCCAACGCTAAGCCCAAAGAGGGCCGCGCGTGGGTGTCCAGCCGCAACAAAACAGTCTTCCGAGGGAGCGTGAAGACTGTGGGTTGCTTCCCAAGAGACAAGCTGGATTGCGCCTGGGGACCCCGGCCGCCATGTGGCCGGGGCTCACGTCCAAGAGCATCAGCCCCGCCCTCTTCCAGACCCGGGCTTGGGTCTAGCCACGCCCCTGGCGGCCCCAGCCCGGGGGTGGGATCGGCTGGACCTGCTCGCCGATGCTAAGCCCAAAGAGGGCCGCACGTGGGGGTCCAGCCACCCAGAAACAGTCTTCCGAGGGAGCGTGAAGACTGGGTTGCTTCCCAGGAGACAAGCTGGATTGCGCCTGGGGACCCGGGCCGCCATGTGGCCGGGGCTCACGTCCCCGAGCGTCAGCCCCGCCCCTCTTCCCAGCCAGGTTTTGGTCTAGCCACGCCCCTGGCGGCCCCAGCCCGGGGGTGGGATCGGCTGGACCTGCTCGCCCACGCTAAGCCCAAAGAGGGCCACTCGTGGGGGTCCAGCTGCCACAAAGAAGTCTTCTGAGGGAGCGTGAAGACTGTGGGTTGCTTCCCAGGAGACAAGCTGGATTGCGCCTGGGGACCCCGGCAGCCATGTGGCCGGGGCTCACGTCCCCGAGCGTCAGCCCCACCCCTCTTCCCGGCCCGGGCTTGGGTCTAGCCACGCCCCTGGCGGCCCCAGCCCGGGGGTTGGATCGGCTGTACCTGCTGGCCGATGCTACCCCAAAGAGGGCCGCGCGTGGGGGTCCAGCCGCCCCAAAGCAGTCTTCCAAGGGAGCGTGAAGACTGTGGGTTGCTTCCCAGGAGACAAGCTTGAATGCACTTGGGGACCCTGGCCGCCATGTGGCCGGGCTCAGGTCCCAGAGCGTCAGCCCCGCCCCTCTTCCCGGCCCGGGCTTGGGTCTAACCACGCCCCTGGCGGCCCCAGCCCGGGGTGGGATCGGCTGGACCTGCTCGCACACACTAAGCCCAAAGAGGGCCCCACATGGGAGTGCACCCGCCCCGAAACAGTCTTCCGAGGGAGCGTGAAGACTGTGGGTTGCTTCCCAAGAGACAAGCTGGATTGCGCCTGGGGACCCTGGCCGCCATGTGGCCGGGGCTCACTTCTCCGAGCATCAGCCCCGCCCTCTTCCAGACCCGGGCTTGGGTCTAGCCACGCCCCTGGCGGCCCCAGCCCGGGGGTGGGATCGGCTGGACCTGCTCGCCCACGCTAAGCCCAAAGAGGGCCGCGCGTGGGGGTCCAGCCACCCAGAAACAGTCTTCCGAGTGAGCGTGAAGACTGGGTTGCTTCCCAGGAGACAAGCTGGATTGCGCCTGGGGACCCCGGCCGCCATGTGGCCGGGGCTCACGTCCCCGAGCGTCAGCCCCGCCCCTCTTCCTGGCCATGGTTTGGGTCTAGCCACGCCCCTGGCGGCCCCAGCCCAGGGTGGGATCGGCTGGACCTGCTCGCCCACGCTAAGCCCAAAGAGGGCCACTCGTGGGGGTCCAGCTGCCCCAAAGAAGTCTTCTGAGGGAGCGTGAAGACTGTGGGTTGCTTCCCAGGAGACAAGCTGGATTGCGCCTGGGGACCCCGGCAGCCATGTGGCCAGGGCTCACGTCCCCGAGCGTCAGCCCCACCCCTCTTCCCGGCCCGGGCTTGGGTCTAGCCACGCCCCTGGCGGCCCCAGCCCGGGGGTTGGATCGGCTGGACCTGCTGGCCGATGCTACCCCAAAGAGGGCCCCGCATGGTGGTCCAGCCGCCACAAAACAGTCTTCTGAGGGAGCGTGAAGACTGTGGGTTGCTTCCCAGGAGACAAGCTGGATTGCGCCTGGGGACCCCGGCCTCCATGTGGCCGGGGCTCACGTCCAAGAGCGTCAGCCCCGCCCCTCTTCCCGGCCAGGGCTTGGGTCTAGCCACGCCCCTGGCAGCCCCAGCCCGGGGGTGGGATCGGTTGGACCTGCTCGCCGATGCTAAGCCCAAAGAGGGCCGCACGTGGGGGTCCAGCCGCCATGACACTGTCTTCTGAGGGAGCGTGAAGACTGTGGGTTGCTTCCCAGGAGACAAGCTGGATTGCGCCTGAGGACGCCGCCGCCATGTGGCCGGGGCTCACGTCCCCAAGCGTCAGCCCCGCCCCTCTTCCCGGCCCGGGCTTGGGTCTAGCCACGCCCCTGGCGGCCCCAGCCCGGGGGTGGGATCGGCTGGACCTGCTCGCCCAAGCTAAGCCCAAAGAGGGCCGCGCGGGGGGTCCAGCCACCCAGAAACAGTCTTCAGAGGGAGCGTGAAGACTGTGGGTTGCTTCCCAGGAGACCAGCTGGATTGCGCCTGGGGACCCTGGCCGCCATGTGGCCGGGGTTCACTTCCCCGAGCATCAGCCCCGCCCCTCTTCCCGGCCCGTGCTTGGGTCTAGCCACGCCCCTGATGGCCCCAGCCCGGGGGTGGGATCCTCTGGACCTGCTGGCCGACACTAAGCCCAAAGAGGGCCGCGCGTGGGGGTTCAGCCACCCAGAAAGAGTCTTCCGAGTGAGCTTGAAGACTGGGTTGCTTCCCAGGAGACAAGCTGGATTGCGCCTGGGGACCCCGGCAGCCATGTGGCCGGGGCTCACGTCCAAGAGCGTCAGCCCTGCCCTCTTCCAGGCCCGGGCTTGGGTCTAGCCACGCCCCTGACAGCCCCAGCCCAGGGGTGGGATCGGCTGGACCTGCTCGTCGACACATAGCCCAAAGAGGGCAGCGCGTGGGGGTCCAGCCGCACCAAAACAGTCTTCCGAGGGAGCGTGAAGAGTGTGGGTTGCTTCCCAGGAGACAAGCTGGATTGCGCCTGGGAACCCCGGCCGCCATGTGACCGGGGTTCGAATCCCTGAGCGTCAGCCCCGCCCCTCTTCCCAGCCCGGGCTTGGGTCTAGCCACGCACCAGTTGGCCCCAGCCCGGGGGTGGGATCGGCTGGACCTGCTCGCCCACGCTAAGCCCAAAGAGGGCCGCGCGTGGGGGTCCAGCCGCCCGAAACAGTCTTCTGAGGGAGCGTGAAGACTGTGGGTTGCTTCCCAGGAGACAAGCTGGATTGCGCCTGGGGACACTGACAGCCATGTGGCCGGGGCTCACGTCCAAGAGCATCAGCCCCGCCCCTCTTCCCGGCCCAGGCTTAGGTCAAGCCACGCCCCTGGCGGCCCCAGCCCTGGGGTGGGATCGGCTGGACCTGCTCGCCCACGCTAAGCCCAAAGAGGGCCGCGCGTGGGGGTCCAGCCGCAACAAAACAGTCTTCCGAGGGAGCGTGAAGACTGTGGGTTGCTTCCCAGGAGACAAGCTGGATTGCGCCTGGGGACCCTGGCCGCCATGTGGCCGGGGCTCACGTCCCCGAGCGTCAGCCCCGCCCCTCTTCCCGGCCCGGGCTTGGGTCTAGCCACGCCCCTGGCGGCCCCAGCCCGGGGGTGGGATCGGCTGGACCTGCTCGCCCACGCTAAGCCCAAAGAGGGCCGCACGTGGGGGTCCAGCCGCACCAAAACAATCTTCCGAGGGAGCGTGAAGACTGTGGGTTGCTTCCCAGGAGACCAGCTGGATTGCGCCTGGGGACACTGACAGCCATGTGTCCGGGGCTCACGTCCCCGAGCATCAGCCCCGCCCCTCTTCCCGGCCCGGGCTTGGGTCTAGCCACGCCCCTGGCGGCCCCAGCCCGGGGGTGGGATCGGCTGGACCTGCTCGCCCACGCTAAGCCCAAAGAGGGCCGCGCGTGGGGGTCCAGCCGCACCAAAACAGTCTTCCGAGGGAGCGTGAAGACTGTGGGTTGCTTCCCAGGAGACAAGCTGGATTGCGCCTGGGGACCCCGGCCGCCATGTGGCCGGGGCTCACGTCACCGAGCATCAGCCCCGCCCCTCTTCCCGGCCACGGCTTGGGTCTAGCCACGCCCCTGGCGGCCCCAGCCCGGGGGTGGGATCGGCTGGAACTGCTCGCCAACGCTAAGCCCAAAGAGGGCGGCGCGTGGGGGTCCAGCCGCAACAAAACAGTCTTCCGAGGGAGCGTGAAGACTGTGGGTTGCTTCCCAAGAGACAAGCTGGAATGCACCTGGGGACCCCGGCCGCCATGTGGCCGGGGCTCACGTCCAAGAGCATCAGCCCCGCCCTCTTCCAGACCCGGGCTTGGGTCTAGCCACGCCCCTGGCGGCCCCAGCCCGGGGGTGGGATCGGCTGGACCTGCTCGCCGATGCTAAGCCCAAAGAGGGCCGCACGTGGGGGTCCAGCCACCCAGAAACAGTCTTCCGAGGGAGCGTGAAGACTGGGTTGCTTCCCAGGAGACAAGCTGGATTGCGCCTGGGGACCCCGGCCGCCATGTGGCCGGGGCTCACGTCCCCGAGCGTCAGCCCCGCCCCTCTTCCCGGCCAGGGTTTTGGTCTCGCCACGCCCCTGGCGGCCCCAGCCCGGGGGTGGGATCGGCTGGACCTGCTCGCCCACGCTAAGCCCAAAGAGGGCCACTCGTGGGGGTCCAGCTGCCCCAAAGAAGTCTTCTGAGGGAGCGTGAAGACTGTGGGTTGCTTCCCAGGAGACAAGCTGGATTGCGCCTGGGGACCCCGGCAGCCATGTGGCCGGGGCTCACGTCACCGAGCATCAGCCCCGCCCCTCTTCCCGGCCACGGCTTGGGTCTAGCCACGCCCCTGGCGGCCCCAGCCCGGGGGTGGGATCAGATGGACCTGCTCGCCGATGCTAAGCCCAAAGAGGGCCGCACGTGGGGGTCCAGCCGCCATGACACTGTCTTCTGAGGGAGCGTGAAGACTGTGGGTTGCTTCCCAGGAGACAAGCTGGATTGCGCCTGGGGACCCCAACCGCCATGTGGCCGGGGCTCACGTCCCCAAGCGTCAGCCCCGCCCCTCTTCCCGGCCCGGGCTTGGGTCTAGCCACGCCCCTGGCGGCCCCAGCCCGGGGGTGGGATCCGCTGGACCTGCTCGCCCAAGCTAAGCCCAAAGAGGGCCGCGCGTGGGGGTCCAGCCACCCAGAAACAGTCTTCAGAGGGAGCGTGAAGACTGTGGGTTGCTTCCCAGGAGACCAGCTGGATTGCGCCTGGGGACCCTGGCCGCCATGTGGCCGGGGTTCACTTCCCCGAGCATCAGCCCCGCCCCTCTTCCCGGCCCGTGCTTGGGTCTAGCCACGCCCCTGATGGCCCCAGCCCGGGGGTGGGATCCTCTGGACCTGCTGGCCGACACTAAGCCCAAAGAGGGCCGCACATGGGGGTCCAGCCACCCAGAAAGAGTCTTCCGAGTGAGCGTGAAGACTGGGTTGCTTCCCAGGAGACAAGCTGGATTGCGCCTGGGGACCCCGGCAGCCATGTGGCCGGGGCTCACGTCCCCGAGCGTCAGCCCCGCCCCTCTTCCCGGCCCGGGCTTGTGTCTAGCCACTCACCTGGCAGCCCCAGCCCGGGGGTGGGATCGGCTGGACCTGCTCGCCGATGCTAACCCAAAGAGGGCCGCGCGTGGGGGTCCAGCCGCCCCAAAGCAGTCTTCCAAGGGAGCGTGAAGACTGTGGGTTGCTTCCCAGGAGACAAGCTGGATTGCGCCTGGGGACCCTGGTCCCCATGTGGCCGGGGCTAACGTCCCCGAGCATCAGCCCCGCCCCTCTTCCCGGCCAGGGCTTGGGTCTAGCCACACCCCTGGCGGCCCCAGCCCGGGGGTGGGATCGGCTGGACCTGCTCGCCCACGCTAAGCCCAAAGAGGGCCGCGCGTGGGGGTCCAGCAGCCCCGAAACAGTCTTCTGAGCGAGCGTGAAGACTGTGGGTTGCTTCCCAAGAGACAAGCTGGATTGCGCCTGGGGACCCCGGACGCCATGTGGCCGGGGCTCAGGTCCAAGAGCGTTAGCCCCGCCCTCTTCCAGGCCCGGGCTTGGGTCTAGCCACGCCCCTGACAGCCCCAGCCCGGGGGTGGGATCGGCTGGACCTGCTCGTCGACACATAGCCCAAAGAGGGCGGCGCGTGGGGGTCCAGCCGCACCAAAACAGTCTTCCGAGGGAGCGTGAAGAGTGTGGGTTGCTTCCCAGGAGACAAGCTGGATTGCGCCTGGGAACCCCGGCCGCCATGTGGCCGGGGTTCGCTTCCCTGAGCGTCAGCCCCGCCCCTCTTCCCGGCCCGGGCTTGGGTCTAGCCACGCACCTGGCAGCCCCAGCCCGGGGGTGGGATCGGCTGGACCTGCTCGCCCACGCTAAGCCCAAAGAGGGCCGCGCGTGGGGGTCCAGCCGCCCGTAACAGTCTTCTGAGGGAGCGTGAAGACTGTGGGTTGCTTCCCAGGAGACAAGCTGGATTGCGACTGGGGACACTGACAGCCATGTGGCCGGGGCTCACGTCCAAGAGCATCAGCCCCGCCCCTCTTCCCGGCCCGGGCTTAGGTCTAGCCACGCCCCTGGCGGCCCCAGCCCGGGGGTGGGATCAGATGGACCTGCTCGCCCACGCTAAGCCCAAAGAGGGCCGCGGTGGGGGTCCAGCCGCAACAAAACAGTCTTCCAAGGGAGCGTGAAGACTGTGGGTTGCTTCCCAGGAGACAAGCTGGATTGCGCCTGGGGACCTTGGCCGCCATGTGGCCGGGGCTCACGTCCCCGAGCGTCAGCCCCGCCCCTCTTCCCGGCCCGGGCTTGGGTCTAGCCACGCCCCTGGCGGCCCCAGCCCGGGGGTGGGATCGGCTGGACCTGCTCGCCGACACTAAGCCCAAAGAGGGACCCGCATGGGGGTCCAGCCGCCCCAAAACAGTCTTCTGAGGGAGCGTGAAGACTGTGGGTTGCTTCCCAGGAGACAAGCTGGATTGCGCCTGGGGACCCTGACCCCCATGTGGCCGGGGCTCACGTCCCCGAGCGTCAGCCCCGCCCCTCTTCCCGGCCCGGGCTTGGGTCTAGCCACGCCCCTGGCGGCCCCAGCCCGGGGGTGGGATCGGCTGGACCTGCTCGCCCAGGCTAAGCCCAAAGAGGGCCGCGCGTGGGGGTCCAGCCGCAACAAAACAGTCTTCCAAGGGAGCGTGAAGACTGTGGGTTGCTTCCCAAGAGACAAGCTGGATTGCGCCTGGGGACCCCGGCCGCCATGAGGCCGGGGCTCACGTCCAAGAGCATCAGCCCCGCCCTCTTCCAGACCCGGGCTTGGGTCTAGCCACGACCCTAGCGGCACCTATCCCAGGGGTGGGATCGGCTGCACCTGCTTGCCGACGCTAAGCCCAAAGAGGGCCGCGCGTGGGGGTCCAGCCACCCAGAAACAGTCTTCTGAGCGAGCGTGAAGACTGTGGGTTGCTTCCCAAGAGACAAGCTGGATTGCGCCTGGGGACCCCGGCCGCCATGTGGCCGGGGCTCACGTCCAAGAGCGTCAGCCCCGCCCCTCTTCCCGGCCGGGCTTGGGTCTAACCACGCCCCTGGCGGCCCCAGCCCGGGGGTGGGATCGGCTGGACCTGCTCGCACACACTAAGCCCAGAGAGGGCCCCACATGGGAGTGCACCCTCCCCGAAACAGTCTTCCAAGGGAGCGTGAAGACTGTGGGTTGCTTCCCAGGAGACAAGCTGGATTGCGCCTGGGGACCCCGGCCGCCATGTGGCCAGGGCTCACGTCACCGAGCGTCAGCCCCGCCCCTCTTCCCGGCCCGGGCTTGGGTCTAGCCACGCCCCTGGCGGCCCCAGCCCGGGGGTGGGATCGGCTGGACCTGCTCGCCCAAGCTAAGCCCAAAGAGGGCCGCGCGTGGGGGTCCAGCCGCAACAAAACAGTCTTCCAAGGGAGCGTGAAGACTGTGGGTTGCTTCCCAAGAGACAAGCTGGATTGCGCCTGGGGACCCTGGCCGCCATGTGGCCGGGGCTCACTTCCCCGAGCATCAGCCCCGCCCTCTTCCAGACCCCGGCTTGGGTCTAGCCACGCCCCTGGCGGCCCCAGCCCGGTTGTGGGATCGGCTGGACCTGCTCGCCGATGCTAAGCCCAAAGAGGGCCGCGCGTGGGGGTCCAGCCACCCAGAAAGAGTCTTCCGAGTGAGCGTGAAGACTGGGTTGCTTCCCAGGAGACAAGCTGGATTGCGCCTGGGGACCCCGGCAGCCATGTGGCCAGGGCTCACGTCCCCGAGCGTCAGCCCCACCCCTCTTCCCGGCCCGGGCTTGGGTCTAGCCACGCCCCTGGCGGCCCCAGCCCGGGGGTGGGATCGGCTGGACCTGCTCGCCGACACATAGCCCAAAGAGGGCCGCACGTGGGGGTCCAGCCGCCATGAAACTGTCTTCCGAGGGAGCGTGAAGACTGTGGGTTGCTTCCCAGGAGACAAGCTGGAATGCACCTGGGGACCCCGGCCGCCATGTGGCCGGGGCTCACGTCACCGAGCGTCAGCCCCGCCCCTCTTCCCGGCCCAGGCTTGGGTCTAACCACGCCCCTGGCGGCCCCAGCCCGGGGGTGGGATCGGCTGGACCTGCTCGCCCACACTAAGCCCAAAGAGGGCCCCACATGGGAGTGCACCCTCCCCGAAACAGTCTTTTGAGCGAGCGTGAAGACTGTGGGTTGCTTCCCAAGAGACAAGCTGGATTGCGCCTGGGGACACCGGCCGCCATGTGGCCGGGGCTCACGTCCAAGAGCGTCAGCCCTGCCCTCTTCCAGGCCCGGGATTGGGTCTAGCCACTCCCCTGACAGCCCCAGCCCGGGGGTGGGATCGGCTGGACCTGCTCGCCCACGCTAAGCCCAAAGAGGGCCGCGCGTGGGGGTCCAGCAGCCCCGAAACAGTCTTCCGAGCGAGCGTGAAGACTGTGGGTTGCTTCCCAAGAGACAAGCTGGATTGCGCCTGGGGACCCCGGCCGCCATGTGGCCGGGGCTCACGTCCAAGAACATCAGCCCCGCCCTCTTCCCGACCCGGGCTTGGGTCTAGCCACGCCCCTGGCGGCCCCAGCCCGGGGGTGGGATCGGCTGGACCTGCTCGCCGATGCTAAGCCCAAAGAGGGCCGCACGTGGGGGTCCAGCCACCCAGAAACAGTCTTCCGAGGGAGCGTGAAGACTGGGTTGCTTCCCAGGAGACAAGCTGGATTGCGCCTGGGGACCCCGGCAGCCATGTGGCCGGGGCTCACGTCCCCGAGCGTCAGCCCCGCCCCTCTTCCCAGCCAGGGTTTGGTCTCGCCACGCCCCTGGCGGCCCCAGCCCGGGGGTGGGATCGGCTGGACCTGCTCGCCCACGCTAAGCCCAAAGAGGGCCACTCGTGGGGGTCCAGCTGCCCCAAAGAAGTCTTCTGAGGGAGCGTGAAGACTGTGGGTTGCTTCCCAGGAGACAAGCTGGATTGCGCCTGGGGACCCCAGCCGCCATGTGGCCGGGGCTCACGTCCCCGAGCGTCAGCCCCGCCCCTCTTCCCGGCCCGGGCTTGGGTCTAGCCACGCCCCTGGCGGCCCCAGCCCGGGGGTGGGATCGGCTGGACCTGCTCGCCCAAGCTAAGCCCAAAGAGGGCCGCGCGTGGGGGTCCAGCCGCAACAAAACAGTCTTCCAAGGGAGCGTGAAGACTGTGGGTTGCTTCCCAAGAGACAAGCTGGATTGCGCCTGGGGACCCTGGCCGCCATGTGGCCGGGGCTCACTTCCCCGAGCATCAGCCCCGCCCTCTTCCAGACCCGGGCTTGGGTCTAGCCACGCCCCTGGCGGCCCCAGCCCGGGGGTGGGATCGGCTGGACCTGCTCGCCGATGCTAAGCCCAAAGAGGGCCGCACGTGGGGGTCCAGCCACCCAGAAAGAGTCTTCCGAGTGAGCGTGAAGACTGGGTTGCTTCCCAGGAGACAAGCTGGATTGCGCCTGGGGACCCCGGCCGCCATGTGGCCGGGGCTCAGGTCCCAGAGCGTCAGCCCCGCCCCTCTTCCCGGCCCGGGCTTGGGTCTAACCACGCCCCTGGCGGCCCCAGCCCGGGGGTGGGATCGGCTGGACGTGCTCGCACACACTAAGCCCAAAGAGGGCCCCACATGGGAGTGCACCCTCCCCGAAACAGTCTTCCGAGGGAGTGTGAAGACTGTGGGTTGCTTCCCAAGAGACAAGCTGGATTGCGCTTGAGGACCCCGGCCGCCATGTGGCCGGGGCTCACGTCCCCGAGCATCAGCCCCACCCCTCTTCCCCTCCAGGGCTTGGGTCTAGCCATGCCCCTGATGGCCCCAGCCCAGGGGTGGGATCGGCTGGACCTGCTCGCCCAAGCTAAGCCCAAAGAGGGCCCCGCATGGTGGTCCAGCCGCCCCAAAACAGTCTTCTGAGGGAGCGTGAAGACTGTGGGTTGCTTCCCAGGAGACAAGCTGGATTGCGCCTGGGGACCCCGGCCTCCATGTGGCCGGGGCTCACGTCCCCGAGCGTCAGCCCCGCCCCTCTTCCCGGCCCGGGCTTGGGTCTAGCCACGCCCCTGGCGGCCCCAGCCCGGGGGTGGGATCAGATGGACCTGCTCGCCGATGCTAAGCCCAAAGAGGGCCGCGCGTGGGGGTCCAGCCACCCAGAAACAGTCTTCTGAGGGAGCGTGAAGACTGTGGGTTGCTTCCCAGGAGACAAGCTGGATTGCGCCTGAGGACGCCGGCCGCCATGTGGCCGGGGCTCACGTCCCCAAGCGAAAGCCCCGCCCCTCTTCCCGGCCCGGGCTTGGGTCTAGCCACGCCCCTGGCGGCCCCAGCCCGGGGGTGGGATCGGCTGGACCTGCTCGCCCAAGCTAAGCCCAAAGAGGGCCGCGCGTGGGGGTCCAGCCACCCAGAAACAGTCTTCCGAGGGAGCGTGAAGACTGTGGGTTGCTTCCCAGGAGACCAGCTGGATTGCGCCTGGGGACCCTGGCCGCCATGTGGCCAGGGTTCACTTCCCCAGCATCAGCCCCGCCCCTCTTCCCGGCCCGTGCTTGGGTCTAGCCACGCCCCTGATGGCCCCAGCCCGGGGGTGGGATCCTCTGGACCTGCTGGCCGACACTAAGCCCAAAGAGGGCCGCGCGTGGGGGTCCAGCCACCCAGAGAGAGTCTTCCGAGTGAGCGTGAAGACTGGGTTGCTTCCCAGGAGACAAGCTGGATTGCGCCTGGGGACCCCGGCCGCCATGTGGCCGGGGCTCACGTCCCCGAGCGTCAGCCCCGCCCCTCTTCCCGGCCAGGGCTTGGGTCTAGCCACTCACCTGGCAGCCCCAGCCCGGGGGTGGGATCGGCTGGACCTGCTGGCCGATGCTAACCCAAAGAGGGCCGCGCGTGGGGGTCCAGCCGCCCCAAAGCAGTCTTCCAAGGGAGCGTGAAGACTGTGGGTTGCTTCCCAGGAGACAAGCTGGATTGCGCCTGGGGACCCTGGTCCCCATGTGGCCGGGGCTAACGTCCCCGAGCATCGGCCCCGCCCCTCTTCCCGGCCAGGGCTTGGGTCTAGCCACGCCCCTGGCGGCCCCAGCCCGGGGGTGGGATCGGCTGGACCTGCTCGCCGATGCTAAGCCCAAAGAGGGCCGCACGGGGGGGTCCAGCCACCCAGAAACAGTCTTCCGAGGGAGCGTGAAGACTGGGTTGCTTCCCAGGAGACAAGCTGGATTGCGCCTGGGGACCCCGGCCGCCATGTGGCCGGGGCTCACGTCCCCGAGCATCAGCCCCGCCCCTCTTCCCGGCCAGGGCTTGGGTCTAGCCACGCCCCTGGCGGCCCCAGCACGGGGGTGGGATCGGCTGTACGTGCTGGCCGATGCTACCCCAAAGAGGGCCGCGCGTGGGGGTCCAGCCGCCCCAAAGCAGTCTTCCGAGGGAGCGTGAAGACTGTGGGTTGCTTCCCAGGAGACAAGCTGGATTGCGCCTGGGGACCCTGGTCCCCATGTGGCCGGGGCTAACGTCCCCGAGCATCAGCCCCGCCCCTCTTCCCGGCCAGGGCTTGGGTCTAGCCACACACCTGGCGGCCCCAGCCCGGGGGTGGGATCGGCTGGACCTGCTCGCCCACACTAAGCCCAAAGAGGGCCACTCGTGGGGGTCCAGCTGCCCCAAAGAAGTCTTCCGAGGGAGCGTGAAGACTGTGGGTTGCTTCCCAGGAGACAAGCTGGATTGCGCCTGGGGACCCCGGCAGCCATGTGGCCGGGGCTCACGTCCCCGAGCGTCAGCCCCACCCCTCTTCCTGGCCCGGGCTTGGGTCTAGCCACGCCCCTGGCGGCCCCAGCCCGGGGGTTGGATCGGCTGGACCTGCTGGCCGATGCTACCCCAAAGAGGGCCGCGCGTGGGGGTCCAGCCGCCCCAAAGCAGTCTTCCAAGGGAGCGTGAAGACTGTGGGTTGCTTCCCAGGAGACAAGCTGGAATGCACTTGGGGACCCCGGCCGCCATGTGGCCGGGGCTCAGGTCCCAGAGCGTCAGCCCCGCCCCTCTTCCCGGCCCGGGCTTGGGTCTAACCACGCCCCTGGCGGCCCCAGCCCGGGGGTGGGATCGGCTGGACCTGCTCGCACACACTAAGCCCAAAGAGGGCCCCACATGGGAGTGCACCCTCCCCGAAACAGTCTTCCGAGGGAGCGTGAAGACTGTGGGTTGCTTCCCAGGAGACAAGCTGGATTGCGCTTGAGGACCCCGGCCGCCATGTGGCCGGGGCTCACGTCCCCGAGCATCAGCCCCACCCCTCTTCCCCTCCAGGGCTTGGGTCTAGCCATGCCCCTGATGGCCCCAGCCCAGGGGTGGGATCGGCTGGACCTGCTCGCCGACACATAGCCCAAAGAGGGCCCCGCATGGTGGTCCAGCCGCCCCAAAACAGTCTCTGAGGGAGCGTGAAGACTGTGGGTTGCTTCCCAGGAGACAAGCTGGATTGCGCCTGGGGACCCCGGCCTCCATGTGGCCGGGGCTCACGTCCCCGAGCGTCAGCCCCGCCCCTCTTCCCGGCCAGGGCTTGGGTCTAGCCACGCCCCTGGCGGCCCCAGCCCGGGGGTGGGATCAGATGGACCTGCTCGCCGATGCTAAGCCCAAAGAGGGCCGCACGTGGGGGTCCAGCCGCCATGACACTGTCTTCTGAGGGAGCGTGAAGACTGTGGGTTGCTTCCCAGGAGACAAGCTGGATTGCGCCTGAGGACGCCGGCCGCCATGTGGCCGGGGCTCACGTCCCCAAGCGAAAGCCCCGCCCCTCTTCCCGGCCCGGGCTTGGGTCTAGCCACGCCCCTGGCGGCCCCAGCCCGGGGGTGGGATCCTCTGGACCTGCTGGCCGACACTAAGCCCAAAGAGGGCCGCGCGTGGGGGTCCAGCCACCCAGAAAGAGTCTTCCAAGTGAGCGTGAAGACTGGGTTGCTTCCCAGGAGACAAGCTGGATTGCGCCTGGGGACCCCGGCCGCCATGTGGCCGGGGCTCACGTCCCCGAGCGTCAGCCCCGCCCCTCTTCCCGGCCCGGGCTTGTGTCTAGCCACTCACCTGGCAGCCCCAGCCCGGGGGTAGCATCGGCTGGACCTGTTGGCCGATGCTAACCCAAAGAGGGCCGCGCGTGGGGGTCCAGCCGCCCCAAAGCAGTCTTCCAAGGGAGCGTGAAGACTGTGGGTTGCTTCCCAGGAGACAAGCTGGATTGCGCCTGGGGACCCTGGTCCCCATGTGGCCGGGGCTAACGTCCCCGAGCATCAGCCCCGCCCCTCTTCCCGGCCAGGGCTTGGGTCTAGCCACGCCCCTGGCGGCCCCAGCCCGGTTGTGGGATCGGCTGGACCTGCTCGCCGATGCTAAGCCCAAAGAGGGCCGCACGTGGGGGTCCAGCCACCCCGAAACAGTCTTCCGAGGGAGCGTGAAGACTGGGTTGCTTCCCAGGAGACAAGCTGGATTGCGCCTGGGGACCCTGGTCCCCATGTGGCCGGGGCTAACGTCCCCGAGCATCAGCCCCGCCCCTCTTCCCGGCCAGGGCTTGGGTCTAGCCACGCCCCTGGCGGCCCCAGCCCGGGGGTGGGATCGGCTGGACCTGCTCGCCGACACTAAGCCCAAAGAGGGACCCGCATGGGGGTCCAGCCGCCCCAAAACAGTCTTCTGAGGGAGCGTGAAGACTGTGGGTTGCTTCTCAGGAGACAAGCTGGATTGCGCCTGGGGACCCTGACCCCCATGTGGCCGGGGCTCACGTCCCCGAGCGTCAGCCCCGCCCCTCTTCCCGGCCAGGGCTTGGGTCTAGCCACGCCCCTGGCGGCCCCAGCCCGGGGGTGGGATCGGCTGGACCTGCTCGCCCAGGCTAAGCCCAAAGAGGGCCGCGCGTGGGGGTCCAGCCGCAACAAAACAGTCTTCCAAGGGAGCGTGAAGACTGTGGGTTGCTTCCCAAGAGACAAGCTGGATTGCGCCTGGGGACCCCGGCCGCCATGTGGCCGGGGCTCACGTCCAAGAGCATCAGCCCCGCCCTCTTCCAGACCCGGGCTTGGGTCTAGCCACGACCCTGGCGGCACCTATCCCAGGGGTGGGTTCGGCTGCACCTGCTTGCCGACGCTAAGCCCAAAGAGGGCCGCGCGTGGGGGTCCAGCCACCCAGAAACAGTCTTCTGAGCGAGCGTGAAGACTGTGGGTTGCTTCCCAAGAGACAAGCTGGATTGCGCCTGGGGACCCCGGCCGCCATGTGGCCGGGGCTCACGTCCAAGAGCATCAGCCCCGCCCTCTTCCAGACCCGGGCTTGGGTCTAGCCACGACCCTGGCGGCACCTATCCCAGGGTGGGATCGGCTGCACCTGCTTGCCGACGCTAAGCCCAAAGAGGGCCGCACGTGGGGGTCCAGCCACCCAGAAACCGTCTTCCGAGGGAGCGTGAAGACTGTGGGTTGCTTCCCAGGAGACAAGCTGGATTGCGCCTGGGGACCCTGGTCCCCATGTGGCCGGGGCTCACGTCCCCAAGAGTCAGCTCCGCCCCTCTTCCCGGCCCGGGCTAGGTCTAGCCACGCCCCTGGCGGCCCCAGCCCGGGGGTGGGATCGGCTGGACCTGCTCGCCCATGCTAAGCCCAAAGAGGGCCGCACTTGGGGGTCCAGCCGCCCTGTAACAGTCTTCTGAGGGAGCGTGAAGACTGTGGGTTGCTTCCCAGGAGACAAGCTGGATTGCGCCTGGGGACCCCGGCCGCCATGTGGCCGGGGCTCACGTCCCCGAGCGTCAGCCCCGCCCCTCTTCCCGGCCCGGGCTTGGGTCTAGCCACGCCCCTGGCGGCCCCAGCCCGGGGGTGGGATCGGCTGGACCTGCTCGCCCACGCTAAGCCCAAAGAGGGCGGCGCGTGGGGGTCCAGCCGCAACAAAACAGTCTTCCGAGGGAGCGTGAAGACTGTGGGTTGCTTCCCAAGAGACAAGCTGGATTGCGCCTGGGGACCCCGGCCGCCATGTGGCCGGGGCTCACGTCCAAGAACATCAGCCCCGCCCTCTTCCAGACCCGGGCTTGGGTCTAGCCACGCCCCTGGCGGCCCCAGCCCGGGGGTGGGATCGGCTGGACCTGCTCGCCGATGCTAAGCCCAAAGAGGGCCGCACGTGGGGGTCCAGCCACCCAGAAACAGTCTTCCGAGGGAGCGTGAAGACTGGGTTGCTTCCCAGGAGACAAGCTGGATTGCGCCTGGGGACCCCGGCCGCCATGTGGCCGGGGCTCACGTCCCCGAGCGTCAGCCCCGCCCCTCTTCCCGGCCAGGGTTTGTGTCTAGCCACGCCCCTGGCGGCCCCAGCCCGGGGGTGGGATCGGCTGGACCTGCTCGCCCACGCTAAGCCCAAAGAGGGCCACTCGTGGGGGTCCAGCTGCCCCAAAGAAGTCTTCTGAGGGAGCGTGAAGACTGTGGGTTGCTTCCCAGGAGACAAGCTGGATTGCGCCTGGGGACCCCGGCCGCCATGTGGCCGGGGCTCACGTCCCCGAACGTCAGCCCCACCCCTCTTCCCGGCCAGGGCTTGGGTCTAGCCACGCCCCTGGCGGCCCCAGCCCGGGGGTTGGATCGGCTGGACCTGCTGGCTGATGCTACCCCAAAGAGGGCCGCGCGTGGGGGTCCAGCCGCCCCAAAGCAGTCTTCCAAGGGAGCGTGAAGACTGTGGGTTGCTTCCCAGGAGACAAGCTGGAATGCACTTGGGGACCCCGGCCGCCATGTGGCCGGGGCTCAGGTCCCAGAGCGTCAGCCCCGCCCCTCTTCCCGGCCCGGGCTTGGGTCTAACCACGCCCCTGGCGGCCCCAGCCCGGGGGTGGGATCGGCTGGACGTGCTCGCACACACTAAGCCCAAAGAGGGCCCCACATGGGAGTGCACCCTCCCCGAAACAGTCTTCCAAGGGAGCGTGAAGACTGTGGGTTGCTTCCCAGGAGACAAGCTGGATTGCGCCTGGGGACCCCGGCCGCCATGTGGCCAGGGCTCACGTCACCGAGCGTCAGCCCCGCCCCTCTTCCCGGCCCGGGCTTGGGTCTAGCCACGCCCCTGGCGGCCCCAGCCCGGGGGTGGGATCGGCTGGACCTGCTCGCCCAAGCTAAGCCCAAAGAGGGCCGCGCGTGGGGGTCCAGCCGCAACAAAACAGTCTTCCAAGGGAGCGTGAAGACTGTGGGTTGCTTCCCAAGAGACAAGCTGGATTGCGCCTGGGGACGCTGGCCGCCATGTGGCCGGGGCTCACTTCCCCGAGCATCAGCCCCGCCCTCTTCCAGACCCCGGCTTGGGTCTAGCCACGCCCCTGGCGGCCCCAGCCCGGTTGTGGGATCGGCTGGACCTGCTCGCCGATGCTAAGCCCAAAGAGGGCCGCGCGTGGGGGTCCAGCCACCCAGAAAGAGTCTTCCGAGTGAGCGTGAAGACTGGGTTGCTTCCCAGGAGACAAGCTGGATTGCGCCTGGGGACCCCGGCAGCCATGTGGCCAGGGCTCACGTCCCCGAGCGTCAGCCCCACCCCTCTTCCCGGCCCGGGCTTGGGTCTAGCCACGCCCCTGGCGGCCCCAGCCCGGGGGTGGGATCGGCTGGACCTGCTCGCCGACACATAGCCCAAAGAGGGCCGCACGTGGGGGTCCAGCCGCCATGAAACTGTCTTCCGAGGGAGCGTGAAGACTGTGGGTTGCTTCCCAGGAGACAAGCTGGAATGCACCTGGGGACCCCGGCCGCCATGTGGCCGGGGCTCACGTCACCGAGCGTCAGCCCCACCCCTCTTCCCGGCCCAGGCTTGGGTCTAACCACGCCCCTGGCGGCCCCAGCCCGGGGGTGGGATCGGCTGGACCTGCTCGCCCACACTAAGCCCAAAGAGGGCCCCACATGGGAGTGCACCCTCCCCGAAACAGTCTTTTGAGCGAGCGTGAAGACTGTGGGTTGCTTCCCAAGAGACAAGCTGGATTGCGCCTGGGGACCCCGGCCGCCATGTGGCCGGGGCTCACGTCCAAGAGCGTCAGCCCTGCCCTCTTCCAGGCCCGGGATTGGGTCTAGCCACTCCCCTGACAGCCCCAGCCCGGGGGTGGGATCGGCTGGACCTGCTCGCCCACGCTAAGCCCAAAGAGGGCCGCGCGTGGGGGTCCAGCAGCCCCGAAACAGTCTTCTGAGCGAGCGTGAAGACTGTGGGTTGCTTCCCAGGAGACAAGCTAGATTGCGCCTGGGGACCCTGGCCGCCATGTGGCCGGGGCTCACGTCCCAGAGCATCAGCCCCGCCCCTTTTCTCGGCCAGGGTTTGGGTCTAGCCACGCCCCTGGCGGCCCCAGCCCGGGGGTGGGATCGGCTGGACCTGCTCGCCCACGCTAAGCCCAAAGAGGGCCGCGCGTGGGGGTCCAGCCGCACCAAAACAGTCTTCCGAGGGAGCGTGAAGACTGTGGGTTGCTTCCCAGGAGACAAGCTGGATTGCGCCTGGGGACCCTGGCCGCCATGTGGCCGGGGCTCACGTCCCCGAGCGTCAGCCCCGCCCCTCTTCCCGGCCCGGGCTTGGGTCTAGCCACGCCCCTGACGGCCCCAGCCCGGGGGTGGGATCGGCTGGAACTGCTCGCCAACGCTAAGCCCAAAGAGGGCGGCGCGTGGGGGTCCAGCCGCAACAAAACAGTCTTCCGAGGGAGCGTGAAGACTGTGGGTTGCTTCCCAAGAGACAAGCTGGATTGCGCCTGGGGACCCCGGCCGCCATGTGGCCGGGGCTCACGTCCAAGAACATCAGCCCCGCCCTCTTCCAGACCCGGGCTTGGGTCTAGCCACGCCCCTGGCGGCCCCAGCCCGGGGGTGGGATCGGCTGGACCTGCTCGCCGATGCTAAGCCCAAAGAGGGCCGCACGTGGGGGTCCAGCCACCCAGAAACAGTCTTCCGAGGGAGCGTGAAGACTGGGTTGCTTCCCAGGAGACAAGCTGGATTGCGCCTGGGGACCCCGGCAGCCATGTGGCCGGGGCTCACGTCCCCGAGCGTCAGCCCCGCCCCTCTTCCCAGCCAGGGTTTTGGTCTCGCCACGCCCCTGGCGGCCCCAGCCCGGGGGTGGGATCGGCTGGACCTGCTCGCCCACGCTAAGCCCAAAGAGGGCCACTCGTGGGGGTCCAGCTGCCCCAAAGAAGTCTTCTGAGGGAGCGTGAAGACTGTGGGTTGCTTCCCAGGAGACAAGCTGGATTGCGCCTGGGGACCCCAGCCGCCATGTGGCCGGGGCTCACTTCCCCGAGCATCAGCCCCGCCCTCTTCCAGACCCGGGCTTGGGTCTAGCCACGCCCCTGGCGGCCCCAGCCCGGGGGTGGGATCGGCTGGACCTGCTCGCCGATGCTAAGCCCAAAGAGGGCCGCGCGTGGGGGTCCAGCCACCCAGAAAGAGTCTTCCGAGTGAGCGTGAAGACTGGGTTGCTTCCCAGGAGACAAGCTGGATTGCGCCTGGGGACCCCGGCCGCCATGTGGCCGGGGCTCACGTCCCCGAGCGTCAGCCCCGCCCCTCTTCCCGGCCATGGTTTGGGTCTAGCCACGCCCCTGGCGGCCCCAGACCGGGGGTGGGATCGGCTGTACCTGCTCGCCCACACTAAGCCCAAAGAGGGCCACTCGTGAGGGTCCAGCTGCCCCAAAGAAGTCTTCTGAGGGAGCGTGAAGACTGTGGGTTGCTTCCCAGGAGACAAGCTGGATTGCGCCTGGGGACCCCGGCAGCCATGTGGCCGGGGCTCACGTCCCCGAGCGTCAGCCCCACCCCTCTTCCTGGCCCGGGCTTGGGTCTAGCCACGCCCCTGGCGGCCCCAGCCCGGGGGTTGGATCGGCTGGACCTGCTGGCCGATGCTACCCCAAAGAGGGCCGCGCGTGGGGGTCCAGCCGCCCCAAAGCAGTCTTCCAAGGGAGCGTGAAGACTGTGGGTTGCTTCCCAGGAGACAAGCTGGAATGCACTTGGGGACCCCGGCCGCCATGTGGCCGGGGCTCAGGTCCCAGAGCGTCAGCCCCGCCCCTCTTCCCGGCCCGGGCTTGGGTCTAACCACGCCCCTGGCGGCCCCAGCCCGGGGGTGGGATCGGCTGGACGTGCTCGCACACACTAAGCCCAAAGAGGGCCCCACATGGGAGTGCACCCTCCCCGAAACAGTCTTCCGAGGGAGCGTGAAGACTGTGGGTTGCTTCCCAAGAGACAAGCTGGATTGCGCTTGAGGACCCCGGCCGCCATGTGGCCGGGGCTCACGTCCCCGAGCATCAGCCCCACCCCTCTTCCCCTCCAGGGCTTGGGTCTAGCCATGCCCCTGATGGCCCCAGCCCAGGGGTGGGATCGGCTGGACCTGCTCGCCGACACATAGCCCAAAGAGGGCCCCGCATGGTGGTCCAGCCGCCCCAAAACAGTCTCTGAGGGAGCGTGAAGACTGTGGGTTGCTTCCCAGGAGACAAGCTGGATTGCGCCTGGGGACCCCGGCCTCCATGTGGCCGGGGCTCACGTCCCCGAGCGTCAGCCCCGCCCCTCTTCCCGGCCAGGGCTTGGGTCTAGCCACGCCCCTGGCGGCCCCAGCCCGGGGGTGGGATCAGATGGACCTGCTCGCCGATGCTAAGCCCAAAGAGGGCCGCACGTGGGGGTCCAGCCGCCATGACACTGTCTTCTGAGGGAGCGTGAAGACTGTGGGTTGCTTCCCAGGAGACAAGCTGGATTGCGCCTGAGGACGCCGGCCGCCATGTGGCCGGGGCTCACGTCCCCAAGCGAAAGCCCCGCCCCTCTTCCCGGCCCGGGCTTGGGTCTAGCCACGCCCCTGGCGGCCCCAGCCCGGGGGTGGGATCCTCTGGACCTGCTGGCCGACACTAAGCCCAAAGAGGGCCGCGCGTGGGGGTCCAGCCACCCAGAAAGAGTCTTCCAAGTGAGCGTGAAGACTGGGTTGCTTCCCAGGAGACAAGCTGGATTGCGCCTGGGGACCCCGGCCGCCATGTGGCCGGGGCTCACGTCCCCGAGCGTCAGCCCCGCCCCTCTTCCCGGCCCGGGCTTGTGTCTAGCCACTCACCTGGCAGCCCCAGCCCGGGGGTAGCATCGGCTGGACCTGCTGGCCGATGCTAACCCAAAGAGGGCCGCGCGTGGGGGTCCAGCCGCCCCAAAGCAGTCTTCCAAGGGAGCGTGAAGACTGTGGGTTGCTTCCCAGGAGACAAGCTGGATTGCGCCTGGGGACCCTGGTCCCCATGTGGCCGGGGCTAACGTCCCCGAGCATCAGCCCCGCCCCTCTTCCCGGCCAGGGCTTGGGTCTAGCCACGCCCCTGGCGGCCCCAGCCCGGGGGTGGGATCGGCTGGACCTGCTCGCCGATGCTAAGCCCAAAGAGGGCCGCACGTGGGGGTCCAGCCACCCCGAAACAGTCTTCCGAGGGAGCGTGAAGACTGGGTTGCTTCCCAGGAGACAAGCTGGATTGCGCCTGGGGACCCTGGTCCCCATGTGGCCGGGGCTAACGTCCCCGAGCATCAGCCCCGCCCCTCTTCCCGGCCAGGGCTTGGGTCTAGCCACGCCCCTGGCGGCCCCAGCCCGGGGGTGGGATCGGCTGGACCTGCTCGCCCATGCTAAGCCCAAAGAGGGCCGCACGTGGGGGTCCAGCCGCAACAAAACAGTCTTCCAAGGGAGCGTGAAGACTGTGGGTTGCTTCCCAGGAGACAAGCTGGATTGCGCCTGGGGACATTGGCCGCCATGTGGCCGGGGCTCACGTCCAAGAGCATCAGCCCCGCCCTCTTCCAGACCCGGGCTTGGGTCTAGCCACGACCCTGGTGGCACCTATCCCAGGGGTGGGATCGGCTGCACCTGCTTGCCGACGCTAAGCCCAAAGAGGGCCGCGCGTGGGGGTCCAGCCACCCAGAAACAGTCTTCCGAGGGAGCGTGAAGACTGTGGGTTGCTTCCCAGGAGACAAGCTGGATTGCGCCTGGGGACCCTGGTCCCCATGTGGCCGGGGCTCACGTCCCCAAGAGTCAGCTCCGCCCCTCTTCCCGGCCCGGGCTAGGTCTAGCCACGCCCCTGGCGGCCCCAGCCCGGGGGTGGGATCGGCTGGACCTGCTCGCCCATGCTAAGCCCAAAGAGGGCCGCACGTGGGGGTCCAGCCGCCCTGTAACAGTCTTCTGAGGGAGCGTGAAGACTGTGGGTTGCTTCCCAGGAGACAAGCTGGATTGCGCCTGGGGACCCCGGCCGCCATGTGGCCGGGGCTCACGTCCCCGAGCATCAGCCCCGCCCCTCTTCCCGGCCCGGGCTTGGGTCTAGCCACGCCCCTGGCGGCCCCAGCCCGGGGGTGGGATCGGCTGGACCTGCTCGCCCACGCTAACCCCAAAGAGGGCCGCACGTGGGTGTCCAGAGCAACAAAACAGTCTTCCGAGGGAGCGTGAAGACTGTGGGTTGCTTCCCAAGAGACAAGCTGGATTGCGCCTGGGGACCCCGGCCGCCATGTGGCCGGGGCTCACGTCCAAGAGCATCAGCCCCGCCCTCTTCCAGACCCGGGCTTGGGTCTAGCCACGCCCCTGGCGGCCCCAGCCCGGGGGTGGGATCGGCTGGACCTGCTCGCCGATGCTAAGCCCAAAGAGGGCCGCACGTGGGGGTCCAGCCACCCAGAAACAGTCTTCCGAGGGAGCGTGAAGACTGGGTTGCTTCCCAGGAGACAAGCTGGATTGCGCCTGGGGACCCCGGCCGCCATGTGGCCGGGGCTCACGTCCCCGAGCGTCAGCCCCGCCCCTCTTCCCGGCCAGGGTTTGGGTCTAGCCACGCCCCTGGCGGCCCCAGCCCGGGGGTGGGATCGGCTGGACCTGCTCGCCCACGCTAAGCCCAAAGAGGGCCACTCGTGGGGGTCCAGCTGCCCCAAAGAAGTCTTCTGAGGGAGCGTGAAGACTGTGGGTTGCTTCCCAGGAGACAAGCTGGATTGCGCCTGGGGACCCCGGCCGCCATGTGGCCGGGGCTCACGTCCCCGAACGTCAGCCCCACCCCTCTTCCCGGCCAGGGCTTGGGTCTAGCCACGCCCCTGGCGGCCCCAGCCCGGGGGTTGGATCGGCTGGACCTGCTGGCCGATGCTACCCCAAAGAGGGCCGCGCGTGGGGGTCCAGCCGCCCCAAAGCAGTCTTCCAAGGGAGCGTGAAGACTGTGGGTTGCTTCCCAGGAGACAAGCTGGAATGCACTTGGGGACCCCGGCCGCCATGTGGCCGGGGCTCAGGTCCCAGAGCGTCAGCCCCGCCCCTCTTCCCGGCCCGGGCTTGGGTCTAACCACGCCCCTCGCGGCCCCAGCCCGGGGGTGGGATCGGCTGGACCTGCTCGCACACACTAAGCCCAAAGAGGGCCCCACATGGGAGTGCACCCTCCCCGAAACAGTCTTCCAAGGGAGCGTGAAGACTGTGGGTTGCTTCCCAGGAGACAAGCTGGATTGCGCCTGGGGACCCCGGCCGCCATGTGGCCAGGGCTCACGTCACCGAGCGTCAGCCCCGCCCCTCTTCCCGGCCCGGGCTTGGGTCTAGCCACGCCCCTGGCGGCCCCAGCCCGGGGGTGGGATCGGCTGGACCTGCTCGCCCAAGCTAAGCCCAAAGAGGGCCGCGCGTGGGGGTCCAGCCGCAACAAAACAGTCTTCCAAGGGAGCGTGAAGACTGTGGGTTGCTTCCCAAGAGACAAGCTGGATTGCGCCTGGGGACCCTGGCCGCCATGTGGCCGGGGCTCACGTCCCCGAGCATCAGCCCCACCCCTCTTCCCCTCCAGGGCTTGGGTCTAGCCATGCCCCTGATGGCCCCAGCCCAGGGGTGGGATCGGCTGGACCTGCTCGCCGACACATAGCCCAAAGAGGGCCCCGCATGGTGGTCCAGCCGCCCCAAAACAGTCTTCTGAGGGAGCGTGAAGACTGTGGGTTGCTTCCCAGGAGACAAGCTGGATTGCGCCTGGGGACCCCGGCCTCCATGTGGCCGGGGCTCACGTCCCCGAGCGTCAGCCCCGCCCCTCTTCCCGGCCAGGGCTTGGGTCTAGCCACGCCCCTGGCGGCCCCAGCCCGGGGGTGGGATCAGATGGACCTGCTCGCCGATGCTAAGCCCAAAGAGGGCCGCACGTGGGGGTCCAGCCGCCATGACACTGTCTTCTGAGGGAGCGTGAAGACTGTGGGTTGCTTCCCAGGAGACAAGCTGGATTGCGCCTGAGGACGCCGGCCGCCATGCGGCCGGGGCTCACGTCCCCAAGCGAAAGCCCCGCCCCTCTTCCCGGCCCGGGCTTGGGTCTAGCCACGCCCCTGGCGGCCCCAGCCCGGGGGTGGGATCGGCTGGACCTGCTCGCCCAAGCTAAGCCCAAAGAGGGCCGCGCGTGGGGGTCCAGCCACCCAGAAACAGTCTTCCGAGGGAGCGTGAAGACTGTGGGTTGCTTCCCAGGAGACCAGCTGGATTGCGCCTGGGGACCCTGGCCGCCATGTGGCCAGGGTTCACTTCCCCGAGCATCAGCCCCGCCCCTCTTCCCGGCCCGTGCTTGGGTCTAGCCACGCCCCTGATGGCCCCAGCCCGGGGGTGGGATCCTCTGGACCTGCTGGCCGACACTAAGCCCAAAGAGGGCCGCGCGTGGGGGTCCAGCCACCCAGAAAGAGTCTTCCAAGTGAGCGTGAAGACTGGGTTGCTTCCCAGGAGACAAGCTGGATTGCGCCTGGGGACCCCGGCCGCCATGTGGCCGGGGCTCACGTCCCCGAGCGTCAGCCCCGCCCCTCTTCCCGGCCCGGGCTTGTGTCTAGCCACTCACCTGGCAGCCCCAGCCCGGGGGTGGGATCGGCTGGACCTGCTGGCCGATGCTAACCCAAAGAGGGCTGCGCGTGGGGGTCCAGCCGCCCCAAAGCAGTCTTCTGAGCGAGCGTGAAGACTGGGTTGCTTCCCAGGAGACAAGCTGGATTGCGCCTGGGGACCCTGGTCCCCATGTGGCCGGGGCTAACGTCCCCGAGCATCAGCCCCGCCCCTCTTCCCGGCCAGGGCTTGGGTCTAGCCACGCCCCTGGCGGCCCCAGCCCGGGGGTGGGATCGGCTGGACCTGCTCGCCGATGCTAAGCCCAAAGAGGGCCGCACGTGGGGGTCCAGCCACCCCGAAACAGTCTTCCGAGGGAGCGTGAAGACTGGGTTGCTTCCCAGGAGACAAGCTGGATTGCGCCTGGGGACCCCGGCCGCCATGTGGCCGGGGCTCACTTCCCCGAGCGTCAGCCCCGCCCCTCTTCCCGGCCCGGGCTTGGGTCTAGCCACGCCCCTGGCGGCCCCAGCCCGGGGGTGGGATCGGCTGGACCTGCTGGCCGATGCTACCCCAAAGATTGCCGCGCGTGGGGGTCCAGCCGCCCCAAAGCAGTCTTCCAAGGGAGCGTGAAGACTGTGGGTTGCTTCCCAGGAGACAAGCTGGATTGCGCCTGGGGACCCTGGTCCCCATGTGGCCGGGGCTAACGTCCCCGAGCATCAGCCCCGCCCCTCTTCCCGGCCAGGGCTTGGGTCTAGCCACACCCCTGGCGGCCCCAGCCCGGGGTGGGATCGGCTGGACCTGCTCGCCCACGCTAAGCCAAAAGAGGGCCGCGCACGCGGGGGTCCAGCCGCACCAAAACAGTCTTCTGAGGGAGCGTGAAGACTGTGGGTTGCTTCCCAGGAGACAAGCTGGATTGCGCCTGGGGACCCCGGCCGCCATGTGGCCGGGGCTCACGTCCCCAAGCGAAAGCCCCGCCCCTCTTCCCGGCCCTGGTTTGGGTCTAGCCACGCCCCTGGCGGCCCCAGCCCGGGGGTGGGATCGGCTGGACCTGCTCGCCCAAGCTAAGCCCAAAGAGGGCCGCGCGTGGGGGTCCAGCCACCCAGAAACAGTCTTCCGAGGGAGCGTGAAGACTGTGGGTTGCTTCCCAGGAGACCAGCTGGATTGCGCCTGGGGACACTGGCCGCCATGTGGCCAGGGTTCACTTCCCCGAGCATCAGCCCCGCCCCTCTTCCCGGCCCGTGCTTGGGTCTAGCCACGCCCCTGATGGCCCCAGCCCGGGGGTGGGATCCTCTGGACCTGCTGGCCGACACTAAGCCCAAAGTGGGCCGCGCGTGGGGGTCCAGCCACCCAGAAAGAGTCTTCCAAGTGAGCGTGAAGACTGGGTTGCTTCCCAGGAGACAAGCTGGATTGCGCCTGGGGACCCCGGCCGCCATGTGGCCGGGGCTCACGTCCCCGAGCGTCAGCCCCGCCCCTCTTCCCGGCCCGGGCTTGTGTCTAGCCACTCACCTGGCAGCCCCAGCCCGGGGGTGGGATCGGCTGGACCTGCTGGCCGATGCTAACCCAAAGAGGGCCGCGCGTGGGGTTCCAGCCGCCCCAAAGCAGTCTTCCAAGGGAGCGTGAAGACTGTGGGTTGCTTCCCAGGAGACAAGCTGGATTGCACCTGGGGACCCTGGTCCCCATGTGGCCGGGGCTAACGTCCCCGAGCATCAGCCCCGCCCCTCTTCCCGGCCAGGGCTTGGGTCTAGCCCGGGGGTGGGATCGGCTGGACCTGCTCGCCGATGCTAAGCCCAAAGAGGGCCGCACGTGGGGGTCCAGCCACCCAGAAACAGTCTTCCGAGGGAGCGTGAAGACTGGGTTGCTTCCCAGGAGACAAGCTGGATTGCGCCTGGGGACCCCGGCCGCCATGTGGCCGGGGCTCACGTCCCCGAGCGTCAGCCCCGCCCCTCTTCCCGGCCCGGGCTTGGGTCTAGCCACGCCCCTGGCGGCCACAGCCCGGGGTTGGGATCGGCTGTACGTGCTGGCCGATGCTACCCCAAAGAGGGCCGCGCGTGGGGGTCCAGCCGCCCCAAAGCAGTCTTCCAAGGGAGCGTGAAGACTGTGGGTTGCTTCCCAGGAGACAAGCTGGAATGCACTTGGGGACCCCGGCAGCCATGTGGCCGGGGCTCAGGTCCCAGAGCGTCAGCCCCGCCCCTCTTCCCGGCCCGGGCTTGGGTCTAACCAGGCCCCTGGCAGCCCCAGCCCGGGGGTGGGATCGGCTGGACCTGCTCGCACACACTAAGCCCAAAGAGGGCCCCACATGGGAGTGCACCCTCCCCGAAACAGTCTTCCAAGGGAGCGTGAAGACTGTGGGTTGCTTCCCAGGAGACAAGCTGGATTGCGCCTGGGGACCCCGGCCGCCATGTGGCCAGGGCTCACGTCACCGAGCGTCAGCCCCGCCCCTCTTCCCGGCCCGGGCTTGGGTCTAGCCACGCCCCTGGCGGCCCCAGCCCGGGGGTGGGATCGGCTGGACCTGCTCGCCCAAGCTAAGCCCAAAGAGGGCCGCGCGTGGGGGTCCAGCCGCAACAAAACAGTCTTCCGAGGGAGCGTGAAGACTGTGGGTTGCTTCCCAAGAGACAAGCTGGATTGCGCCTGGGGACCCTGGCCGCCATGTGGCCGGGGCTCACTTCCCCGAGCATCAGCCCCGCCCTCTTCCAGACCCCGGCTTGGGTCTAGCCACGCCCCTGGCGGCCCCAGCCCGGTTGTGGGATCGGCTGGACCTGCTCGCCCACGCTAAGCCAAAAGAGGGCCGCGCGTGGGGGTCCAGCCACCCAGAAAGAGTCTTCCGAGTGAGCGTGAAGACTGGGTTGCTTCCCAGGAGACAAGCTGGATTGCGCCTGGGGACCCCGGCCGCCATGTGGCCGGGGCTCACGTCCCCGAGCGTCAGCCCCGCCCCTCTTCCCAGCCAGGGTTTGGGTCTAGCCACGCCCCTGGCGGCCCCAGCCCGGGGGTGGGATCGGCTGGACCAGCTCGCCCAAGCTAAGCCCAAAGAGGGCCACTCGTGGGGGTCCAGCTGCCCCAAAGAAGTCTTCTGAGGGAGTGTGAAGACTGTGGGTTGCTTCCCAGGAGACAAGCTGGATTGCGCCTGGGGACCCCGGCAGCCATGTGGCCAGGGCTCACGTCCCCGAGCGTCAGCCCCACCCCTCTTCCCGGCCCGGGCTTGGGTCTAGCCACGCCCCTGGCGGCCCCAGACCGGGGGTGGGATCGGCTGGACCTGCTCGCCCACGCTAAGCCCAAAGAGGGCCACTCGTGGGGGTCCAGCTGCCCCAAAGAAGTCTTCCGAGGGAGCGTGAAGACTGTGGGTTGCTTCCCAAGAGACAAGCTGGATTGCGCTTGAGGACCCCGGCCGCCATGTGGCCGGGGCTCACGTCCCCGAGCGTCAGCCCTGCCCTCTTCCAGGCCCGGGCTTGGGTCTAGCCACGCCCCTGATGGCCCCAGCCCGGGGGTGGGATCCTCTGGACCTGCTGGCCGACACTAAGCCCAAAGAGGGCCGCGCGTGGGGGTCCAGCCACCCAGAAAGAGTCTTCCGAGTGAGCGTGAAGACTGGGTTGCTTCCCAGGAGACAAGCTGGATTGCGCCTGGGGACCCCGGCCGCCATGTGGCCGGGGCTCACGTCCCCGAGCGTCAGCCCCGCCCCTCTTCCCGGCCCGGGCTTGTGTCTAGCCACACCCCTGGCAGCCCCAGCCTGGGGGTGGGATCGGCTGGACCTGCTCGCCGATGCTAACCCAAAGAGGGCCGCGCGTGGGGGTCCAGCCGCCCCAAAGCAGTCTTCCAAGGGAGCGTGAAGACTGTGGGTTGCTTCCCAGGAGACAAGCTGGATTGCGCCTGGGGACCATGGTCCCCATGTGGCCGGGGCTAACGTCCCCGAGCATCAGCCCCGCCCCTCTTCCCGGCCAGGGCTTGGGTCTAGCCACGCCCCTGGCGGCCCCAGCCCGGGGGTGGGATCGGCTGGACCTGCTCGCCCAGGCTAAGCCCAAAGAGGGCCGCGCGTGGGGGTCCAGCCGCAACAAAACAGTCTTCCAAGGGAGCGTGAAGACTGTGGGTTGCTTCCCAAGAGACAAGCTGGATTGCGCCTGGGGACCCCGGCCGCCATGTGGCCGGGGCTCACGTCCAAGAGCATCAGCCCCGCCCTCTTCCAGACCCGGGCTTGGGTCTAGCCACGACCCTGGCGGCACCTATCCCAGGGGTGGGTTCGGCTGCACCTGCTTGCCGACGCTAAGCCCAAAGAGGGCCGCGCGTGGGGGTCCAGCCACCCAGAAACAGTCTTCCGAGGAGCGTGAAGACTGTGGGTTGCTTCCCAGGAGACAAGCTGGATTGCGCCTGGGGACCCCGGCCGCCATGTGGCCGGGGCTCACGTCCCAAGAGCGTCAGCCCCGCCCCTCTTCCCGGACCCGGGCTTGGGTCTAGCCACGCCCCTGGCGGCCCCAGCCCGGGGTGGGATCGGCTGGACCTGCTCGCCGATGCTAAGCCCAAAGAGGGCCGCGCGTGGGGGTCCAGCCGCCCGAAACAGTCTTCCGAGGGAGCGTGAAGACTGTGGGTTGCTTCCCAGGAGACAAGCTGGATTGCGCCTGGGGACCCTGGCCGCCATGTGGCCGGGGCTCACGTCCCAAGAGCGTCAGCCCGCCCCTCCTCCCGGCCCGGGTTGGGTCTAGCCACGCCCCTGGCGGCCCCAGCCCGGGGGTGGGATCGGCTGGACCTGCTCGCCGATGCTAAGCCCAAAGAGGGCCGCACGTGGGGGTCCAGCCGCCCTGAAACAGTCTTCCGAGGGAGCGTGAAGACTGTGGGTTGCTTCCCAGGAGACAAGCTGGATTGCGCCTGGGGACCCCGGCCGCCATGTGGCCGGGGCTCACGTCCCCGAGCGTCAGCCCCGCCCCTCTTCCCGGCCCGGGCTTGGGTCTAGCCACGCCCCTGACGGCCCCAGCCCGGGGGTGGGATTGGCTGGACCTGCTCGCCCACGCTAAGCCCAAAGAGGGCCGCACGTGGGGGTCCAGCCGCCCCGAAACAGTCTTCTGAGGGAGCGTGAAGACTGTGGGTTGCTTCCCAAGAGACAAGCTGGATTGCGCCTGGGGACCCCGGCCGCCATGTGGCCGGGGCTCACGTCCAAGAGCGTCAGCCCCGCCCTCTTCCAGGCCCGGGCTTGGGTCTAGCCACGCCCCTGGCGGCCCCAGCCCGGGGGTGGGATCGGCTGGACCTGCTCGCCGACGCTAAGCCCAAAGAGGGCGGCGCGTGGGGGTCCAGCCACCCAGAAACAGTCTTCCGAGGGAGCATGAAGACTGTGGGCTGCTTCCCAGGAGACAAGCTGGATTGCGCCTGGGGACCCCGGCCGCCATGTGGCCGGGGCTCACGTCCCAGAGCGTCAGCCCCGCCCCTCTTCCCGGCCAGGGTTTGGGTCTAGCCACGCCCCTGGCGGCCCCAGCCCGGGGGTGGGATCGGCTGGACCTGCTCGCCGACGCTAAGCCCAAAGAGGGCCGCGCGTGGGGGTCCAGCCGCCCCAAAACAGTCTTCCGAGGGAGCGTGAAGACTGTGGGTTGCTTCCCAGGAGACAAGCTGGATTGCGCCTGGGGACCCCGGCCGCCATGTGGCCGGGGCTCACGTCCCCGAGCGTCAGCCCCGCCCCTCTTCCCGGCCAGGGCTTGGGTCTAGCCACGCCCCTGGCGGCCCCAGCCCGGGGGTGGGATCGGCTGGACCTGCTCGCCAACGCTAAGCCCAAAGAGGGCCGCGCGTGGGGGTCCAGCCGCAACAAAACAGTCTTCCGAGGGAGCGTGAAGACTGTGGGTTGCTTCCCAAGAGACAAGCTGGATTGCGCCTGGGGACCCCGGCCGCCATGTGGCCGGGGCTCACGTCCCAGAGCATCAGCCCCGCCCTCTTCCAGACCCGGGCTTGGGTCTAGCCACGCCCCTGGCGGCCCCAGCCCGGGGGTGGGATCGGCTGGACCTGCTCGCCGATACTAAGCCCAAAGAGGGCCGCGCGTGGGGGTCCAGCCTGCCCAAAAGAGTCTTCCGAGGGAGCGTGAAGACTGTGGGTTGCTTCCCAGGAGACAAGCTGGATTGCGCCTGGGGACCCCGGCCGCCATGTGGCCGGGGCTCACGTCCCCGAGCGTCAGCCCCGCCCCTCTTCCCGGCCCGGGCTTGGGTCTAGCCACGCCCCTGGCGGCCCCAGCCCGGGGGTGGGATCGGCTGGACCTGCTCGCCGATGCTAAGCCCAAAGAGGGCCGCGCGTGGGGGTCCAGCCGCCCCAAAGCAGTCTTCCAAGGGAGCGTGAAGACTGTGGGTTGCTTCCCAGGAGACAAGCTGGAATGCGCCTGGGGACCCGGCCGCCATGTGGCCGGGGCTCACGTCCCGAGCGTCAGCCCCGCCCCTCTTCCCGGCCCGGGCTTGGGTCTAACCACGCCCCTGGCGGCCCCAGCCCGGGGGTGGGATCGGCTGGACCTGCTCGCACACACTAAGCCCAAAGAGGGCCCCACATGGGGGTCCAGCCTCCCCGAAACAGTCTTCCGAGGGAGCGTGAAGACTGTGGGTTGCTTCCCAGGAGACAAGCTGGATTGCGCCTGGGGACCCCGGCCGCCATGTGGCCGGGGCTCACGTCACCGAGCGTCAGCCCCGCCCCTCTTCCCGGCCCGGGCTTGGGTCTAGCCACGCCCCTGGCGGCCCCAGCCCGGGGGTGGGATCGGCTGGACCTGCTCGCCCAGCTAAGCCCAAAGAGGGCCGCGCGTGGGGGTCCAGCCCCCCGAAACAGTCTTCTGAGGGAGCGTGAAGACTGTGGGTTGCTTCCCAGGAGACAAGCTGGATTGCGCCTGGGGACTCTGGCCGCCATGTGGCCGGGGCTCACGTCCCCGAGCATCAGCCCCGCCCCTCTTCCAGGCCCGGGCTTGGGTCTAGCCACGCCCCTGGCGGCCCCAGCCCGGGGGTGGGATCGGCTGGACCTGCTCGCCCACGCTAAGCCCAAAGAGGGCCGCGCGTGGGGGTCCAGCCGCCATGAAACATGTCTTCCGAGGGAGCGTGAAGACTGTGGGTTGCTTCCCAGGAGACAAGCTGGATTGCGCCTGGGGACCCCGGCCGCCATGTGGCCGGGGCTCACGTCCCCGAGCGTCAGCCCCGCCCCTCTTCCCGGCCCGGGCTTGGGTCTAGCCACGCCCCTGGCGGCCCCAGCCCGGGGGTGGGATCGGCTGGACCTGCTCGCCCACACTAAGCCCAAAGAGGGCCCCACATGGGGGTCCAGCCGCCCCGAAACAGTCTTCTGAGCGAGCGTGAAGACTGTGGGTTGCTTCCCAGGAGACAAGCTGGATTGCGCCTGGGGACCCGGCCGCCATGTGGCCGGGGCTCACGTCCCCGAGCGTCAGCCCTGCCCCTCTTCCAGGCCCGGGATTGGGTCTAGCCACGCCCCTGACGGCCCCAGCCCGGGGGTGGGATCGGCTGGACCTGCTCGCCGACACTAAGCCCAAAGAGGGCCGCGCGTGGGGGTCCAGCCACCCAGAAACAGTCTTCCGAGGGAGCGTGAAGACTGTGGGTTGCTTCCCAGGAGACAAGCTGGATTGCGCCTGGGGACCCTGGCCGCCATGTGGCCGGGGCTCACGTCCCAGAGCATCAGCCCCGCCCCTTTTCCCGGCCAGGGCTTGGGTCTAGCCACGCCCCTGGCGGCCCCAGCCCGGGGGTGGGATCGGCTGGACCTGCTCGCCGACGCTAAGCCCAAAGAGGGCCGCGCGTGGGGGTCCAGCCGCACCAAAACAGTCTTCCGAGGGAGCGTGAAGACTGTGGGTTGCTTCCCAGGAGACAAGCTGGATTGCGCCTGGGGACCACGGCCGCCATGTGGCCGGGGCTCACGTCCCCGAGCGTCAGCCCCGCCCCTCTTCCCGGCCAGGGCTTGGGTCTAGCCACGCCCCTGACGGCCCCAGCCCGGGGGTGGGATCGGCTGGAACTGCTCGCCAACGCTAAGCCCAAAGAGGGCGGCGCGTGGGGGTCCAGCCGCAACAAAACAGTCTTCCGAGGGAGCGTGAAGACTGTGGGTTGCTTCCCAGGAGACAAGCTGGATTGCGCCTGGGGACCCCGGCCGCCATGTGGCCGGGGCTCACGTCCAAGAGCATCAGCCCCGCCCTCTTCCAGACCCGGGCTTGGGTATAGCCACGCCCCTGGCGGCCCCAGCCCGGGGGTGGGATCGGCTGGACCTGCTCGCCGAAGCTAAGCCCAAAGAGGGCCGCGCGTGGGGGTCCAGCCACCCAGAAACAGTCTTCCAAGGGAGCGTGAAGACTGGGTTGCTTCCCAGGAGACAAGCTGGATTGCGCCTGGGGACCCCGGCCGCCATGTGGCCGGGGCTCACGTCCCAGAGCGTCAGCCCCGCCCCTCTTCCCGGCCAGGGTTTGGTCTCGCCACGCCCCTGGCGGCCCCAGCCCGGGGGTGGGATCGGCTGGACCTGCTCGCCGATACTAAGCCCAAAGAGGGCCACTCGTGGGGGTCCAGCTGCCCCAAAGAAGTCTTCTGAGGGAGCGTGAAGACTGTGGGTTGCTTCCCAGGAGACAAGCTGGATTGCGCCTGGGGACCCCGGCAGCCATGTGGCCGGGGCTCACGTCCCAGAGCGTCAGCCCCGCCCCTCTTCCCGGCCCGGGCTTGGGTCTAGCCACGCCCCTGGCGGCCCCAGCCCGGGGGTGGGATCGGCTGGACCTGCTCGCACACACTAAGCCCAAAGAGGGCCCCACATGGGAGTGCACCCTCCCCGAAACAGTCTTCCGAGGGAGCGTGAAGACTGTGGGTTGCTTCCCAGGAGACAAGCTGGATTGCGCCTGGGGACCCCGGCCGCCATGTGGCCGGGGCTCACGTCACCGAGCGTCAGCCCCGCCCCTCTTCCCGGCCCGGGCTTGGGTCTAGCCACGCCCCTGGCGGCCCCAGCCCGGGGGTGGGATCGGCTGGACCTGCTCGCCCAAGCTAAGCCCAAAGAGGGCCGCGTGTGGGGGTCCACCCGCCACAAAACAGTCTTCCGAGGGAGCGTGAAGACTGTGGGTTGCTTCCCAAGAGACAAGCTGGATTGCGCCTGGGGACCCCGGCCGCCATGTGGCCGGGGCTCACGTCCCCGAGCATCAGCCCCGCCCTCTTCCAGACCCGGGCTTGGGTCTAGCCACGCCCCTGGCGGCCCCAGCCCGGGGTGGGATCGGCTGTACCTGCTCGCCCACGCTAAGCCCAAAGAGGGCCGCGCGTGGGGTCCAGCCACCCAGAAACAGTCTTCCGAGTGAGCGTGAAGACTGGGTTGCTTCCCAGGAGACAAGCTGGATTGCGCCTGGGGACCCCGGCCGCCATGTGGCCGGGGCTCACGTCCAAGAGCGTCAGCCCCGCCCCTCTTCCAGACCCGGGCTTGGGTCTAGCCACGCCCCTGGCGGCCCCAGCCCGGGGGTGGGATCGGCTGGACCTGCTCGCCGATACTAAGCCCAAAGAGGGCCACTCGTGGGGGTCCAGCTGCCCCAAAGAAGTCTTCTGAGGGAGCGTGAAGACTGTGGGTTGCTTCCCAGGAGACAAGCTGGATTGCGCCTGGGGACCCCGGCCGCCATGTGGCCGGGGCTCACGTCCCCGAGCGTCAGCCCCACCCCTCTTCCCGGCCCGGGCTTGGGTCTAGCCACGCCCCTGGCGGCCCCAGCCCGTGGGTTGGATCGGCTGGACCTGCTGGCCGATGCTAACCCAAAGAGGGCCGCGCGTGGGGGTCCAGCCGCCCCAAAGCAGTCTTCCAAGGGAGCGTGAAGACTGTGGGTTGCTTCCCAGGAGACAAGCTGGAATGCACCTGGGGACCCCGGCCGCCATGTGGCCGGGGCTCACGTCCCAGAGCGTCAGCCCCGCCCCTCTTCCCGGCCCGGGCTTGGGTCTAACCACGCCCCTGGCGGCCCCAGCCCGGGGGTGGGATCGGCTGGACCTGCTCGCCGACACTAAGCCCAAAGAGGGCCCCACGTGGGAGTGCAGCCTCCCCGAAACAGTCTTCCGAGGGAGCGTGAAGACTGTGGGTTGCTTCCCAGGAGACAAGCTGGATTGCGCCTGGGGACCCCGGCCGCCATGTGGCCGGGGCTCACGTCCCCGAGCGTCAGCCCCGCCCCTCTTCCCGGCCCGGGCTTGGGTCTAGCCACGCCCCTGACGGCCCCAGCCCGGGGGTGGGATCGGCTGGACCTGCTCGCCCAAGCTAAGCCCAAAGAGGGCCGCGTGTGGGGGTCCACCCGCCACAAAACAGTCTTCCGAGGGAGCGTGAAGACTGTGGGTTGCTTCCCAGGAGACAAGCTGGATTGCGCCTGGGGACCCTGGCCGCCATGTGGCCGGGGCTCACGTCCCCGAGCATCAGCCCCGCCCCTCTTCACGGCCCGGGCTTGGGTCTAGCCACGCCCCTGGCGGCCCCAGCCCGGGGGTGGGATCGGCTGGACCTGCTCGCCCACGCTAAGCCCAAAGAGGGCCGCGCGTGGGGGTCCAGCCACCCAGAAACAGTCTTCCGAGTGAGCGTGAAGACTGGGTTGCTTCCCAGGAGACAAGCTGGATTGCGCCTGGGGACCCCGGCCTCCATGTGGCCGGGGCTCACGTCCCCGAGCGTCAGCCCCGCCCCTCTTCCCGGCCAGGGCTTGGGTCTAGCCACGCCCCTGACGGCCCCAGCCCGGGGGTGGGATCGGCTGGACCTGCTCGCCGACGCTAAGCCCAAAGAGGGCCACGCGTGGGGGTCCAGCCGCCCCAAAGAAGTCTTCTGAGGGAGCGTGAAGACTGTGGTTTGCTTCCCAGGAGACAAGCTGGATTGCGCCTGGGGACCCCGGCCGCCATGTGGCCGGGGCTCACGTCCCCGAGCGTCAGCCCCGCCCCTCTTCCCGGCCAGGGCTTGGGTCTAGCCACGCCCCTGGCGGCCCCAGCCCGGGGGTGGGATCGGCTGGACCTGCTCGCCGATGCTAAGCCCAAAGAGGGCCGCGACGTGGGGGTCCAGCCGCCCCAAAGCAGTCTTCCAAGGGAGCGTGAAGACTGTGGGTTGCTTCCCAGGAGACAAGCTGGATTGCGCCTGGGGACCCCGGCCGCCATGTGGCCGGGGCTCACGTCCCCAGAGCGTCAGCCCCGCCCCTCTTCCCGGCCCGGGCTTGGGTCTAAGCCACGCCCCTGGCGGCCCCAGCCCGGGGGTGGGATCGGCTGGACCTGCTCGCCACACTAAGCCCAAAGAGGGCCGCACGTGGGGGTCCAGCCGCCCGAAACAGTCTTCCGAGGGAGCGTGAAGACTGTGGGTTGCTTCCCAGGAGACAAGCTGGATTGCGCCTGGGACCCCGGCCGCCATGTGGCCGGGGCTCACGTCCCCGAGCATCAGCCCCGCCCCTCTTCCCGCCCGGGCTTGGGTCTAGCCACGCCCCTGGGGCCCCAGCCCAGGGGTGGGATCGGCTGGACCTGCTCGCCGACAGCTAGCCCAAAGAGGGCCCGCAGTGGGGTCCAGCCGCCCAAAACAGTCTTCTGAGGGAGCGTGAAGACTGTGGGTTGCTTCCCAGGAGACAAGCTGGATTGCGCCTGGGGACCCCGGCCGCCATGTGGCCGGGGCTCACGTCCCCGAGCGTCAGCCCCGCCCCTCTTCCCGGCCCGGGCTTGGGTCTAGCCACGCCCCTGGCGGCCCCAGCCCGGGGTGGGATCGGCTGGAACCTGCTCGCCCAAGCTAAGCCCAAAGAGGGCCGCGCGTGGGGGTCCAGCCGCCCCAAAACAGTCTTCTGAGGGAGCGTGAAGACTGTGGGTTGCTTCCCAGGAGACAAGCTGGATTGCGCCTGGGGACCCCGGCCTCCATGTGGCCGGGGCTCACGTCACCGAGCGTCAGCCCCGCCCCTCTTCCCGGCCAGGGCTTGGGTCTAGCCACGCCCCTGGCGGCCCCAGCCCGGGGTGGGATCGGCTGGACCTGCTCGCCCACGCTAAGCCCAAAGAGGGCCGCACGTGGGGGTCCAGCCGCCAGAAACAGTCTTCTGAGGGAGCGTGAAGACTGTGGGTTGCTTCCCAGGAGACAAGCTGGATTGCGCCTGAGGACGCCGGCCGCCATGTGGCCGGGGCTCACGTCCCCAAGCGTCAGCCCCGCCCCTCTTCCCGGCCCGGGCTTGGGTCTAGCCACGCCCCTGGCGGCCCCAGCCCGGGGGTGGGATCGGCTGGACCTGCTCGCCGATGCTAAGCCCAAAGAGGGCCGCGCGTGGGGGTCCAGCCGCCCCAAAGCAGTCTTCCAGAGGGAGCGTGAAGACTGTGGGTTGCTTCCCAGGAGACAAGCTGGATTGCGCCTGGGGACCCCGGTCGCCATGTGGCCATGGCACACGTTCCCGAGCGTCAGCCCCGCCCCTCTTCCCGGCCAGGGCTTGGGTCTAGCCACACCCCTGGCGGCCCCAGCCCGGGGGTGGGATCGGCTGGACCTGCTCGCCCACGCTAAGCCCAAAGAGGGCCGCGCGTGGGGGTCCAGCAGCCCCGAAACAGTCTTCTGAGGGAGCGTGAAGACTGTGGGTTGCTTCCCAAGAGACAAGCTGGATTGCGCCTGGGGACCCCGGCCGCCATGTGGCCGGGGCTCACGTCCCAGAGCGTCAGCCCCGCCCTCTTCCCGGCCCGGGCTTGGGTCTAGCCACGCCCCTGGCGGCCCCAGCCCGGGGGTGGGATCGGCTGGACCTGCTCGTCGACACATAGCCCAAAGAGGGCCGCGCGTGGGGGTCCAGCCGCACCAAAACAGTCTTCCGAGGGAGCGTGAAGACTGTGGGTTGCTTCCCAGGAGACAAGCTGGATTGCGCCTGGGAACCCCGGCCGCCATGTGGCCGGGGTTCGCTTCCCTGAGCATCAGCCCCGCCCCTCTTCCCGGCCCGGGCTTGGGTCTAGCCACGCCCCTGTCGGCCCCAGCCCGGGGGTGGGATCAGATGGACCTGCTCGCCCACGCTAAGCCCAAAGAGGGCCGCGCGTGGGGGTCCAGCCGCCCTGAAACAGTCTTCTGAGGGAGCGTGAAGACTGTGGGTTGCTTCCCAGGAGACAAGCTGGATTGCGCCTGGGGACCCTGGCAGCCATGTGGCCGGGCTCACGTCCACGAGCATCAGCCCCGCCCCTCTTCCCGGCCGGGCTTGGGTCTAGCCACGCCCCTGGCGGCCCCAGCCCGGGGGTGGGATCAGATGGACCTGCTCGCCCACGCTAAGCCCAAAGAGGGCCGCGCGTGGGGGTCCAGCCACCCAGAAAGAGTCTTCAGAGGGAGCGTGAAGACTGGGTTGCTTCCCAGGAGACAAGCTGGATTGCGCCTGGGGACCCCGGCCGCCATGTGGCCGGGGCTCACGTCCCCGAGCGTCAGCCCCACCCCTCTTCCCGGCCCGGGCTTGGGTCTAGCCACGCCCCTGGCGGCCCCAGCCCGGGGGTTGGATCGGCTGGACCTGCTGGCCGATGCTAACCCCAAAGAGGGCCGCGAGTGGGGGTCCAGCCGCCCCAAAGCAGTCTTCCAAGGGAGCGTGAAGACTGTGGGTTGCTTCCCAGGAGACAAGCTGGAATGCCACTTGGGGACCCCGGCCGCCATGTGGCCGGGCTCAGGTCCCAGAGCGTCAGCCCCGCCCCTCTTCCCGGCCCGGGCTTGGGTCTAACCACGCCCCTGGCGGCCCCAGCCCGGGGGTGGGATCGGCTGGAACTGCTCGCACACACTAAGCCCAAAGAGGGCCCCACATGGGAGTGCACCCTCCCCGAAACATTCTTCCGAGGGAGCGTGAAGACTGTGGGTTGCTTCCCAAGAGACAAGCTGGATTGCGCCTGGGGACCCCGGCCGCCATGTGGCCGGGCTCACGTCCCCGAGCATCAGCCCCGACCCCTCTTCCCGCTCCGGGCTTGGGTCTAGCCACTGCCCCTGATGGCCCCAGCCCAGGGGTGGGATCGGATGGACCTGCTCGCCGACACATAGCCCAAAGAGGGCCCCGCATGGTGGTCCAGCCGCCACAAAACAGTCTTCTGAGGGAGCGTGAAGACTGTGGGTTGCTTCCCAGGAGACAAGCTGGATTGCGCCTGGGGACCCCGGCCTCCATGTGGCCGGGCTCACGTCACCGAGCGTCAGCCCCGCCCCTCTTCCCGGCCAGGGCTTGGGTCTAGCCACGCCCCTGGCGGCCCCAGCCCGGGGGTGGGATCAGATGGACCTGCTCGCCGATGCTAAGCCCAAAGAGGGCCGCACGTGGGGGTCCAGCCGCCATGAAACAGTCTTCTGAGGGAGCGTGAAGACTGTGGGTTGCTTCCCAGGAGACAAGCTGGATTGCGCCTGAGGACGCCGGCCGCCATGTGGCCGGGGCTCACGTCCCCAAGCGTCAGCCCCGCCCCTCTTCCCGGCCCGGGCTTGGGTCTAGCCACGCCCCTGGCGGCCCCAGCCCGGGGGTGGGATCGGCTGGACCTGCTCGCCCAAGCTAAGCCCAAAGAGGGCCGCGCGTGGGGGTCCAGCCACCCAGAAACAGTCTTCAGAGGGAGCGTGAAGACTGTGGGTTGCTTCCCAGGAGACCAGCTGGATTGCGCCTGGGGACCCTGGCCGCCATGTGGCCGGGGTCACTTCCCCGAGCATCAGCCCCGCCCCTCTTTCCCGGCCCGTGCTTGGGTCTAGCCACGCCCCTGAGGCCCCAGCCCGGGGTGGGATCCTCTGGACCTGCTGGCCGACACTAAGCCCAAAGAGGGCCGCGCATGGGGGTCCAGCCACCCAGAAAGAGTCTTCCGAGTGAGCGTGAAGACTGGGTTGCTTCCCAGGAGACAAGCTGGATTGCGCCTGGGGACCCCGGCCGCCATGTGGCCGGGGCTCACGTCCCAGAGCGTCAGCCCCGCCCCTCTTCCCGGCCCGGGCTTGTGTCTAGCCACGCCCCTGGCAGCCCCAGCCCGGGGTGGGATCGGCTGGACCTGCTCGCCCACGCTAAGCCCAAAGAGGGCCGCGCGTGGGGGTCCAGCCGCCCCAAAGCAGTCTTCCAAGGGAGCGTGAAGACTGTGGGTTGCTTCCCAGGAGACAAGCTGGATTGCGCCTGGGGACCCTGGTCCCCATGTGGCCGGGGCTAACGTCCCCGAGCATCAGCCCCGCCCCTCTTCCCAGACCCGGGCTTGGGTCTAGCCACACCCCTGGCGGCCCCAGCCCGGGGTGGGATCGGCTGTACCTGCTCGCCCACGCTAAGCCCAAAGAGGGCCGCGCGTGGGGGTCCAGCAGCCCCGAAACAGTCTTCTGAGGGAGCGTGAAGACTGTGGGTTGCTTCCCAGGAGACAAGCTGGATTGCGCCTGGGGACCCCGGCCGCCATGTGGCCGGAGCTCACGTCCAAGAGCGTCAGCCCCCCCTCTTCCAGGCCCGGGCTTGGGTCTAGCCACGCCCCTGACAGCCCCAGCCCGGGGGTGGGATCGGCTGGACCTGCTCGCCGACACATAGCCCAAAGAGGGCCGCGCGTGGGGGTCCAGCCGCACCAAAACAGTCTTCCGAGGGAGCGTGAAGAGTGTGGGTTGCTTCCCAGGAGACAAGCTGGATTGCGCCTGGGAACCCCGGCCGCCATGTGGCCGGGGTTCACTTCCCGAGCGTCAGCCCCGCCGCCTCTTCCCGGCCCGGGCTTGGGTCTAGCCACGCACCTGTTGGCCCCAGCCCGGGGTGGGATCGGCTGGACCTGCTCGCCCACGCTAAGCCCAAAGAGGGCCGCGCGTGGGGGTCCAGCCGCCCTGTAACAGTCTTCTGAGGGAGCGTGAAGACTGTGGGTTGCTTCCCAGGAGACAAGCTGGATTGCGCCTGGGGACACCTGACAGCCATGTGGCCGGGGCTCACGTCCAAGAGCATCAGCCCCGCCCCTCTTCCCGGCCCGGGCTTAGGTCTAGCCACGCCCCTGGCGGCCCCAGCCCGGGGTGGGATCAGCTGGACCTGCTCGCCCACGCTAAGCCCAAAGAGGGCCGCGCGTGGGGGTCCAGCCGCCACAAAACAGTCTTCCAAGGGAGCGTGAAGACTGTGGGTTGCTTCCCAGGAGACAAGCTGGATTGCGCCTGGGGACCTTGGCCGCCATGTGGCCGGGGCTCACGTCCCCGAGCGTCAGCCCCGCCCCTCTTCCCGGCCCGGGCTTGGGTCTAGCCACGCCCCTGGCGGCCCCAGCCCGGGGGTGGGATCGGCTGGACCTGCTCGCCCAGGCTAAGCCCAAAGGGGGCCGCACATGGGGGTCCAGCCGCAACAAAACAGTCTTCCAAGGGAGCGTGAAGACTGTGGGTTGCTTCCCAAGAGACAAGCTGGATTGCGCCTGGGGACCCCGGCCGCCATGCGGCCGGGGCTCACGTCCAAGAGCATCAGCCCCGCCCTCTTCCAGACCCGGGCTTGGGTCTAGCCACGACCCTGGCGGCACCTATCCCAGGGGTGGGATCGGCTGCACCTGCTTGCCGACGCTAAGCCCAAAGAGGGCCGCGCATGGGGGTCCAGCCACCCAGAAACAGTCTTCCGAGGGAGCGTGAAGACTGTGGGTTGCTTCCCAGGAAACAAGCTGGATTGCGCCTGGGGACCCTGGTCCCCATGTGGCCGGGGCTAACGTCCCCAAGCGTCAGCTCCCGCCCCTCTTCCCGGCCCGGGCTTAGGTCTAGCCACGCCCCTGGCGGCCCCAGCCCGGGGGTGGGATCGGCTGGACCTGCTCGCCCACGCTAAGCCCAAAGAGGGCCGTTCGTGGGGGTCCAGCCGCCCTGTAACAATCTTCCGAGGGAGCGTGAAGACTGTGGGTTGCTTCCCAGGAGACCAGCTGGATTGCGCCTGGGGACACTGACAGCCATGTGGCCGGGGCTCACGTCCCCAAGCATCAGCCCCGCCCCTCTTCCCGGCCCGGGCTTGGGTCTAGCCACGCCCCTGGCGGCCCCAGCCCGGGGTGGGATCGGCTGGACCTGCTCGCCCACGCTAAGCCCAAAGAGGGCCACTCGTGGGGGTCCAGCTGCCCCAAAGAAGTCTTCTGAGGGAGCGTGAAGACTGTGGGTTGCTTCCCAGGAGACAAGCTGGATTGCGCCTGGGGACCCCGGCAGCCATGTGGCCAGGGCTCACGTCCCCGAGCGTCAGCCCCACCCCTCTTCCCGGCCCGGGCTTGGGTCTAGCCACGCCCCTGGCGGCCCCAGCCCGGGGGTTGGATCGGCTGTACCTGCTGGCCGATGCTACCCCAAAGAGGGCCGCGCGTGGGGGTCCAGCCGCCCCAAAGCAGTCTTCCAAGGGAGCGTGAAGACTGTGGGTTACTTCCCAGGAGACAAGCTGGAATGCACTTGGGGACCCTGGTCCCCATGTGGCCGGGGCTAACGTCCCCGAGCATCAGCCCCGCCCCTCTTCCCGGCCAGGGCTTGGGTCTAGCCACGCCCCTGGCGGCCCCAGCCCGGGGGTGGGATCGGCTGGACCTGCTCGCACACACTAAGCCCAAAGAGGTCCCCACATGGGAGTGCACCCTCCCCGAAACAGTCTTCCAAGGGAGCGTGAAGACTGTGGGTTGCTTCCCAGGAGACAAGCTGGATTGCGCCTGGGGACCCCGGCCGCCATGTGGCCAGGGCTCACGTCACCGAGCGTCAGCCCCGCCCCTCTTCCCGGCCCGGGCTTGGGTCTAGCCACGCCCCTGACGGCCCCAGCCCGGGGGTGGGATCGGCTGGAACTGCTCGCCAACGCTAAGCCCAAAGAGGGCCGCGCGTGGGTGTCCAGCCGCAACAAAACAGTCTTCCGAGGGAGCGTGAAGACTGTGGGTTGCTTCCCAAGAGACAAGCTGGATTGCGCCTGGGGACCCTGGCCGCCATGTGGCCGGGGCTCACTTCTCCGAGCATCAGCCCCGCCCTCTTCCAGACCCGGGCTTGGGTCTAGCCACGCCCCTGGCGGCCCCAGCCCGGGGGTGGGATCGGCTGGACCTGCTCGCCCACGCTAAGCCCAAAGAGGGCCGCGCGTGGGGGTCCAGCCACCCAGAAACAGTCTTCCGAGTGAGCGTGAAGACTGGGTTGCTTCCCAGGAGACAAGCTGGAATGCGCCTGGGGACCCCGGCCGCCATGTGGCCGGGGCTCACGTCCCCGAGCGTCAGCCCCGCCCCTCTTCCCGGCCATGGTTTGGGTCTAGCCACGCCCCTGGCGGCCCCAGCCCAGGGTGGGATCGGCTGGACCTGCTCGCCCACGCTAAGCCCAAAGAGGGCCACTCGTGGGGGTCCAGCTGCCCCAAAGAAGTCTTCTGAGGGAGCGTGAAGACTGTGGTTTGCTTCCCAGGAGACAAGCTGGATTGCGCCTGGGGACCCCGGCAGCCATGTGGCCAGGGCTCACGTCCCCGAGCGTCAGCCCCACCCCTCTTCCCGGCCCGGGCTTGGGTCTAGCCACGCCCCTGGCGGCCCCAGCCCGGGGGTTGGATCGGCTGGACCTGCTGGCCGATGCTAACCCAAAGAGGGCCCCGCATGGTGGTCCAGCCGCCACAAAACAGTCTTCTGAGGGAGCGTGAAGACTGTGGGTTGCTTCCCAGGAGACAAGCTGGATTGCGCCTGGGGACCCCGGCCTCCATGTGGCCGGGGCTCACGTCCAAGAGCGTCAGCCCCGCCCCTCTTCCCGGCCAGGGCTTGGGTCTAGCCACGCCCCTGGCAGCCCCAGCCCGGGGTGGGATCCGATGGACCTGCTCGCCGATGCTAAGCCCAAAGAGGGCCGCACGTGGGGGTCCAGCCGCCCATGACACTGTCTTCTGAGGGAGCGTGAAGACTGTGGGTTGCTTCCCAGGAGACAAGCTGGATTGCGCCTGAGGACGCCGGCCGCCATGTGGCCGGGGCTCACGTCCCCAAGCGTCAGCCCCGCCCCTCTTCCCGGCCCGGGCTTGGGTCTAGCCACGCCCCTGGCGGCCCCAGCCCGGGGGTGGGATCGGCTGGACCTGCTCGCCCAAGCTAAGCCCAAAGAGGGCCGCGCGTGGGGTCCAGCCACCCAGAAACAGTCTTCAGAGGGAGCGTGAAGACTGTGGGTTGCTTCCCAGGAGACCAGCTGGATTGCGCCTGGGGACCCTGGCCGCCATGTGGCCGGGGCTCACTTCCCCGAGCATCAGCCCCGCCCCTCTTCCCGGCCCGTGCTTGGGTCTAGCCACGCCCCTGATGGCCCCAGCCCGGGGGTGGGATCCTCTGGACCTGCTGGCCGACACTAAGCCCAAAGAGGGCCGCGCGTGGGGGTTCAGCCACCCAGAAAGAGTCTTCCGAGTGAGCTTGAAGACTGGGTTGCTTCCCAGGAGACAAGCTGGATTGCGCCTGGGGACCCCGGCAGCCATGTGTCCGGGGCTCACGTCCCCGAGCGTCAGCCCGCCCCTCTTCCCGGCCCGGGCTTGTGTCTAGCCACGCCCCTGGCAGCCCCAGCCCGGGGGTGGGATCGGCTGGACCTGCTCGCCGATGCTAACCCAAAGAGGGCCGCGCGTGGGGGTCCAGCCGCCCCAAAGCAGTCTTCCAAGGGAGCGTGAAGACTGTGGGTTGCTTCCCAGGAGACAAGCTGGATTGCGCCTGGGGACCCTGGTCCCCATGTGGCCGGGGCTAACGTCCCCGAGCATCAGCCCCGCCCCTCTTCCCGGCCCGGGCTTGGGTCTAGCCACGCCCCTGGCGTCCCCAGCCCAGGGTGGGATCGGCTGGACCTGCTCGCCCACGCTAAGCCCAAAGAGGGCCGCGCGTGGGGGTCCAGCAGCCCCGAAACAGTCTTCTGAGCGAGCGTGAAGACTGTGGGTTGCTTCCCGAGAGACAAGCTGGATTGCGCCTGGGGACCCCGGCCGCCATGTGGCCGGGGCTCACGTCCAAGAGCGTCAGCCCTGCCCTCTTCCAGGCCCGGGCTTGGGTCTAGCCACGCCCCTGACAGCCCCAGCCCAGGGGTGGGATCGGCTGGACCTGCTCGTCGACACATAGCCCAAAGAGGGCGGCGCGTGGGGGTCCAGCCGCACCAAAACAGTCTTCCGAGGGAGCGTGAAGAGTGTGGGTTGCTTCCCAGGAGACAAGCTGGATTGCGCCTGGGAACCCCGGCCGCCATGTGGCCGGGGTTCGAATCCCTGAGCGTCAGCCCCGCCCCTCTTCCCAGCCCGGGCTTGGGTCTAGCCACGCACCAGTTGGCCCCAGCCCGGGGGTGGGATCGGCTGGACCTGCTCGCCCACGCTAAGCCCAAAGAGGGCCGCGCGTGGGGGTCCAGCCGCACCAAAACATTCTTCCGAGGGAGCGTGAAGACTGTGGGTTGCTTCCCAGGAGACCAGCTGGATTGCGCCTGGGGACCACTGACAGCCATGTGGCCGGGGCTCACGTCCCCGAGCATCAGCCCCGCCCCTCTTCCCGGCCCGGGCTTGGGTCTAGCCACGCCCCTGGCGGCCCCAGCCCGGGGGTGGGATCGGCTGGACCTGCTCGCCCACGCTAAGCCCAAAGAGGGCCGCGCGTGGGGGTCCAGCCGCACCAAAACAGTCTTCCGAGGGAGCGTGAAGACTGTGGGTTGCTTCCCAGGAGACAAGCTGGATTGCGCCTGGGGACCCCGGCCGCCATGTGGCCGGGGCTCACGTCACCGAGCATCAGCCCCGCCCCTCTTCCCGGCCACGGCTTGGGTCTAGCCACGCCCCTGGCTGCCCCAGCCCGGGGTGGGATCGGCTGGAACTGCTCGCCAACGCTAAGCCCAAAGAGGGCGGCGCGTGGGGGTCCAGCCGCAACAAAACAGTCTTCCGAGGGAGCGTGAAGACTGTGGGTTGCTTCCCAAGAGACAAGCTGGAATGCACCTGGGGACCCCGGCCGCCATGTGGCCGGGGCTCACGTCCAAGAGCATCAGCCCCGCCCTCTTCCAGACCCGGGCTTGGGTCTAGCCACGCCCCTGGCGGCCCCAGCCCGGGGGTGGGATCGGCTGGACCTGCTCGCCGATGCTAAGCCCAAAGAGGGCCGCACGTGGGGGTCCAGCCACCCAGAAACAGTCTTCCGAGGGAGCGTGAAGACTGGGTTGCTTCCCAGGAGACAAGCTGGATTGCGCCTGGGACCCCGGCCGCCATGTGGCCGGGGCTCACGTCCCCGAGCGTCAGCCCCGCCCCTCTTCCCGGCCAGGGTTTGGTCTCGCCACGCCCCTGGCGGCCCCAGCCCGGGGGTGGGATCGGCTGGACCTGCTCGCCCACGCTAAGCCCAAAGAGGGCCACTCGTGGGGGTCCAGCTGCCCCAAAGAAGTCTTCTGAGGGAGCGTGAAGACTGTGGGTTGCTTCCCAGGAGACAAGCTGGATTGCGCCTGGGGACCCCGGCAGCCATGTGGCCGGGGCTCACGTCCCCGAGCGTCAGCCCCACCCCTCTTCCCGGCCCGGGCTTGGGTCTAGCCACGCCCATGGCGGCCCCAGCCCGGGGGTTGGATCGGCTGTACCTGCTGGCCGATGCTACCCCAAAGAGGGCCGCGCGTGGGGGTCCAGCCGCCCCAAAGCTGTCTTCCAAGGGAGCGTGAAGACTGTGGGTTGCTTCCCAGGAGACAAGCTGGAATGCACTTGGGGACCCCGGCCGCCATGTGACAGGGGCTCAGTCCCAGAGCGTCAGCCCCGCCCCTCTTCCCGGCCCGGGCTTGGGTCTAACCACGCCCCTGGCGGCCCCAGCCCGGGGGTGGGATCGGCTGGACCTGCTCGCCCAAGCTAAGCCCAAAGAGGGCCGCGCGTGGGGGTCCAGCCGCCCTGTAACAGTCTTCCGAGGGAGCGTGAAGACTGTGGGTTGCTTCCCAAGAGACAAGCTGGATTGCGCCTGGGGACCCTGGCCGCCATGTGGCCGGGGCTCACTTCCCCGAGCATCAGCCCCGCCCTCTTCCAGACCCCGGCTTGGGTCTAGCCACGCCCCTGGCGGCCCCAGCCCGGTTGTGGGATCGGCTGGACCTGCTCGCCGATGCTAAGCCCAAAGAGGGCCGCGCGTGGGGGTCCAGCCACCCAGAAAGAGTCTTCCGAGTGAGCGTGAAGACTGGGTTGCTTCCCAGGAGACAAGCTGGATTGCGCCTGGGGACCCCGGCAGCCATGTGGCCGGGGCTCACGTCCCCGAGCGTCAGCCCCACCCCTCTTCCCGGCCCGGGCTTGGGTCTAGCCACGCCCCTGGCGGCCCCAGCCCGGGAGTTGGATCGGCTGTACCTGCTGGCCGATGCTACCCCAAAGAGGGCCGCGAGTGGGGTTCCAGCCGCCCCAAAGCAGTCTTCCAAGGGAGCGTGAAGACTGTGGGTTGCTTCCCAGGAGACAAGCTGGAATGCACTTGGGGACCCCGGCCGCCATGTGGCCGGGGCTCAGGTCCCAGAGCGTCAGCCCCGCCCCTCTTCCCGGCCCGGGCTTGGGTCTAACCACGCCCCTGGCGGCCCCAGCCCGGGGGTGGGATCGGCTGGACCTGCTCGCACACACTAAGCCCAAAGAGGGCCCCACATGGGAGTGCACTCTCCCCGAAACAGTCTTCCGAGGGAGCGTGAAGACTGTGGGTTGCTTCCCAAGAGACAAGCTGGATTGCGCTTGAGGACCCCGGCCGCCATGTGGCCGGGGCTCACGTCACCGAGCGTCAGCCCCGCCCCTCTTCCCGGCTAGGGCTTGGGTCTAGCCACGCCCCTGGCGGCCCCAGCCCGGGGGTGGGATCAGATGGACCTGCTCGCCGATGCTAAGCCCAAAGAGGGCCGCACGTGGGGGTCCAGCCGCCATGACACTGTCTTCTGAGGGAGCGTGAAGACTGTGGGTTGCTTCCCAGGAGACAAGCTGGATTGCGCCTGGGGACCCCAACCGCCATGTGGCCGGGGCTCACGTCCCCAAGCGTCAGCCCCGCCCCTCTTCCCGGCCCGGGCTTGGGTCTAGCCACGCCCCTGGCGGCCCCAGCCCGGGGGTGGGATCCGCTGGACCTGCTCGCCCAAGCTAAGCCCAAAGAGGGCCGCGCGTGGGGGTCCAGCCACCCAGAAACAGTCTTCAGAGGGAGCGTGAAGACTGTGGGTTGCTTCCCAGGAGACCAGCTGGATTGCGCCTGGGGACCCTGGCCGCCATGTGGCCGGGGTTCACTTCCCCGAGCATCAGCCCCGCCCCTCTTCCCGGCCCGTGCTTGGGTCTAGCCACGCCCCTGATGGCCCCAGCCCGGGGGTGGGATCCTCTGGACCTGCTGGCCGACACTAAGCCCAAAGAGGGCCGCGCATGGGGTCCAGCCACCCAGAAAGAGTCTTCCGAGTGAGCGTGAAGACTGGGTTGCTTCCCAGGAGACAAGCTGGATTGCGCCTGGGGACCCCGGCAGCCATGTGGCCGGGGCTCACGTCCCCAAGCGTCAGCCCCGCCCCTCTTCCCGGCCCGGGCTTGTGTCTAGCCACTCACCTGGCAGCCCCAGCCCGGGGGTGGGATCGGCTGGACCTGCTCGCCGATGCTAACCCAAAGAGGGCCGCGCGTGGGGGTCCAGCCGCCCCAAAGCAGTCTTCCAAGGGAGCGTGAAGACTGTGGGTTGCTTCCCAGGAGACAAGCTGGATTGCGCCTGGGGACCCTGGTCCCCATGTGGCCGGGGCTAACGTCCCCGAGCATCAGCCCCGCCCCTCTTCCCGGCCAGGGCTTGGGTCTAGCCACACCCCTGGCGGCCCCAGCCCGGGGGTGGGATCGGCTGGACCTGCTCGCCCACGCTAAGCCCAAAGAGGGCCGCGCGTGGGGGTCCAGCAGCCCCGAAACAGTCTTCTGAGCGAGCGTGAAGACTGTGGGTTGCTTCCCAAGAGACAAGCTGGATTGCGCCTGGGGACCCCGGACGCCATGTGGCCGGGGCTCAGGTCCAAGAGCGTTAGCCCCGCCCTCTTCCAGGCCCGGGCTTGGGTCTAGCCACGCCCCTGACAGCCCCAGCCCGGGGGTGGGATCGGCTGGACCTGCTCGTCGACACATAGCCCAAAGAGGGCGGCGCGTGGGGGTCCAGCCGCACCAAAACAGTCTTCCGAGGGAGCGTGAAGAGTGTGGGTTGCTTCCCAGGAGACAAGCTGGATTGCGCCTGGGAACCCCGGCCGCCATGTGGCCGGGGTTCGCTTCCCTGAGCGTCAGCCCCGCCCCTCTTCCCGGCCCGGGCTTGGGTCTAGCCACGCACCTGGCAGCCCCAGCCCGGGGGTGGGATCGGCTGGACCTGCTCGCCCACGCTAAGCCCAAAGAGGGCCGCGCGTGGGGGTCCAGCCGCCCCAAAGCAGTCTTCCAAGGGAGCGTGAAGACTGTGGGTTGCTTCCCAGGAGACAAGCTGGATTGCGACTGGGGACACTGACAGCCATGTGGCCGGGGCTCACGTCCAAGAGCATCAGCCCCGCCCCTCTTCCCGGCCCGGGCTTAGGTCTAGCCACGCCCCTGGCGGCCCCAGCCCGGGGGTGGGATCGGATGGACCTGCTCGCCCACGCTAAGCCCAAAGAGGGCCGCGGGTGGGGGTCCAGCCGCAACAAAACAGTCTTCCAAGGGAGCGTGAAGACTGTGGGTTGCTTCCCAGGAGACAAGCTGGATTGCGCCTGGGGACCTTGGCCGCCATGTGGCCGGGGCTCACGTCCCCGAGCGTCAGCCCCGCCCCGCTTCCCGGCCCGGGCTTGGGTCTAGCCACGCCCCTGGCGGCCCCAGCCCGGTGTGGGATCGGCTGGACCTGCTCGCCGACACTAAGCCCAAAGAGGGACCCGCATGGGGGTCCAGCCGCACCAAAACAGTCTTCTGAGGGAGCGTGAAGACTGTGGGTTGCTTCCCAGGAGACAAGCTGGATTGCGCCTGGGGACCCTGACCCCCATGTGGCCGGGGCTCACGTCCCCGAGCGTCAGCCCCGCCCCTCTTCCCGGCCCGGGCTTGGGTCTAGCCACGCCCCTGGCGGCCCCAGCCCGGGGGTGGGATCGGCTGGACCTGCTCGCCCAGGCTAAGCCCAAAGAGGGCCGCGCGTGGGGGTCCAGCCGCAACAAAACAGTCTTCCAAGGGAGCGTGAAGACTGTGGGTTGCTTCCCAAGAGACAAGCTGGATTGCGCCTGGGGACGCCGGACGCCATGAAGCCGGGGCTCACGTCCAAGAGCATCAGCCCCGCCCTCTTCCAGACCCGGGCTTGGGTCTAGCCACGACCCTAGCGGCACCTATCCCAGGGGTGGGATCGGCTGCACCTGCTTGCCGACGCTAAGCCCAAAGAGGGCCGCGCGTGGGGGTCCAGCCACCCAGAAACAGTCTTCTGAGCGAGCGTGAAGACTGTGGGTTGCTTCCCAAGAGACAAGCTGGATTGCGCCTGGGACCCCGGCCGCCATGTGGCCGGGGCTCACGTCCAAGAGCGTCAGCCCCGCCCCTCTTCCCGGCCGGGCTTGGGTCTAACCACGCCCCTGGCGGCCCCAGCCCGGGGGTGGGATCGGCTGGACCTGCTCGCACACACTAAGCCCAAAGAGGGCCCCACATGGGAGTGCACCCTCCCCGAAACAGTCTTCCAAGGGAGCGTGAAGACTGTGGGTTGCTTCCCAGGAGACAAGCTGGATTGCGCCTGGGGACCCCGGCCGCCATGTGGCCAGGGCTCACGTCACCGAGCGTCAGCCCCGCCCCTCTTCCCGGCCCGGGCTTGGGTCTAGCCACGCCCCTGGCGGCCCCAGCCCGGGGGTGGGATCGGCTGGACCTGCTCGCCCAAGCTAAGCCCAAAGAGGGCCGCGCGTGGGGGTCCAGCCGCAACAAAACAGTCTTCCAAGGGAGCGTGAAGACTGTGGGTTGCTTCCCAAGAGACAAGCTGGATTGCGCCTGGGGACCCTGGCCGCCATGTGGCCGGGGCTCACTTCCCCGAGCATCAGCCCCGCCCTCTTCCAGACCCCGGCTTGGGTCTAGCCACGCCCCTGGCGGCCCCAGCCCGGTTGTGGGATCGGCTGGACCTGCTCGCCGATGCTAAGCCCAAAGTGGGCCGCGCGTGGGGGTCCAGCCACCCAGAAAGAGTCTTCCGAGTGAGCGTGAAGACTGGGTTGCTTCCCAGGAGACAAGCTGGATTGCGCCTGGGGACCCCGGCAGCCATGTGGCCAGGGCTCACGTCCCCGAGCGTCAGCCCCACCCCTCTTCCCGGCCCGGGCTTGGGTCTAGCCACGCCCCTGGCGGCCCCAGCCCGGGGTGGGATCGGCTGGACCTGCTCGCCGACACATAGCCCAAAGAGGGCCGCACGTGGGGGTCCAGCCGCCATGAAACTGTCTTCCGAGGGAGCGTGAAGACTGTGGGTTGCTTCCCAGGAGACAAGCTGGAATGCACCTGGGGACCCCGGCCGCCATGTGGCCGGGGCTCACGTCACCGAGCGTCAGCCCCACCCCTCTTCCCGGCCCAGGCTTGGGTCTAACCACGCCCCTGGCGGCCCCAGCCCGGGGGTGGGATCGGCTGGACCTGCTCGCCCACACTAAGCCCAAAGAGGGCCCCACATGGGAGTGCACCCTCCCCGAAACAGTCTTTTGAGCGAGCGTGAAGACTGTGGGTTGCTTCCCAAGAGACAAGCTGGATTGCGCCTGGGACACCGGCCGCCATGTGGCCGGGGCTCACGTCCAAGAGCGTCAGCCCTGCCCTCTTCCAGGCCCGGGATTGGGTCTAGCCACTCCCCTGACAGCCCCAGCCCGGGGGTGGGATCGGCTGGACCTGCTCGCCCACGCTAAGCCCAAAGAGGGCCGCGCGTGGGGGTCCAGCAGCCCCGAAACAGTCTTCTGAGCGAGCGTGAAGACTGTGGGTTGCTTCCCAGGAGACAAGCTAGATTGCGCCTGGGGACCCTGGCCGCCATGTGGCCGGGGCTCACGTCCCAGAGCATCAGCCCCGCACCTTTTCTCGGCCAGGGTTTGGGTCTAGCCACGCCCCTGGCGGCCCCAGCCCGGGGGTGGGATCGGCTGGACCTGCTCGCCCACGCTAAGCCCAAAGAGGGCCGCGCGTGGGGGTCCAGCCGCACCAAAACAGTCTTCCGAGGGAGCGTGAAGACTGTGGGTTGCTTCCCAGGAGACAAGCTGGATTGCGCCTGGGGACCCTGGCCGCCATGTGGCCGGGGCTCACGTCCCCGAGCGTCAGCCCCGCCCCTCTTCCCGGCCCAGGCTTGGGTCTAGCCACGCCCCTGACGGCCCCAGCCCGGGGTGGGATCGGCTGGAACTGCTCGCCAACGCTAAGCCCAAAGAGGGCGGCGCGTGGGGGTCCAGCCGCAACAAAACAGTCTTCCGAGGGAGCGTGAAGACTGTGGGTTGCTTCCCAAGAGACAAGCTGGATTGCGCCTGGGGACCCCGGCCGCCATGTGGCCGGGGCTCACGTCCAAGAACATCAGCCCCGCCCTCTTCCAGACCCGGGCTTGGGTCTAGCCACGCCCCTGGCGGCCCCAGCCCGGGGGTGGGATCGGCTGGACCTGCTCGCCGATGCTAAGCCCAAAGAGGGCCGCACGTGGGGGTCCAGCCACCCAGAAACAGTCTTCCGAGGGAGCGTGAAGACTGGGTTGCTTCCCAGGAGACAAGCTGGATTGCGCCTGGGGACCCCGGCAGCCATGTGGCCGGGGCTCACGTCCCCGAGCGTCAGCCCCGCCCCTCTTCCCTGCCAGGGTTTTGGTCTCGCCACGCCCCTGGCGGCCCCAGCCCGGGGGTGGGATCGGCTGGACCTGCTCGCCCACGCTAAGCCCAAAGAGGGCCACTCGTGGGGGTCCAGCTGCCCCAAAGAAGTCTTCTGAGGGAGCGTGAAGACTGTGGGTTGCTTCCCAGGAGACAAGCTGGATTGCGCCTGGGGACCCCAGCCGCCCTGTGGCCGGGGCTCACGTCCCCGAGCGTCAGCCCCGCCCCTCTTCCCGGCCCGGGCTTGGGTCTAGCCACGCCCCTGGCGGCCCCAGCCCGGTTGTGGGATCGGCTGGACCTGCTCGCCCAAGCTAAGCCCAAAGAGGGCCGCGCGTGGGGGTCCAGCCGCAACAAAACAGTCTTCCAAGGGAGCGTGAAGACTGTGGGTTGCTTCCCAAGAGACAAGCTGGATTGCGCCTGGGGACCCTGGCCGCCATGTGGCCGGGGCTCACTTCCCCGAGCATCAGCCCCGCCCTCTTCCAGACCCGGGCTTGGTCTAGCCACGCCCCTGGCGGCCCCAGCCCGGGGGTGGGATCGGCTGGACCTGCTCGCCGATGCTAAGCCCAAAGAGGGCCGCACGTGGGGGTCCAGCCACCCAGAAAGAGTCTTCCGAGTGAGCGTGAAGACTGGGTTGCTTCCCAGGAGACAAGCTGGATTGCGCCTGGGGACCCCGGCCGCCATGTGGCCGGGGCTCAGGTCCCAGAGCGTCAGCCCCGCCCCTCTTCCCGGCCCGGGCTTGGGTCTAACCACGCCCCTGGCGGCCCCAGCCCGGGGTGGGATCGGCTGGACGTGCTCGCACCACACTAAGCCCAAAGAGGGCCCCACATGGGAGTGCACCCTCCCCGAAACAGTCTTCTCGAGGGAGCGTGAAGACTGTGGGTTGCTTCCCAAGAGACAAGCTGGATTGCGCTTGAGGACCCCGGCCGCCATGTGGCCGGGGCTCACGTCCCCGAGCATCAGCCCCACCCCTCTTCCCCTCCAGGGCTTGGGTCTAGCCATGCCCCTGATGGCCCCAGCCCAGGGGTGGGATCGGCTGGACCTGCTCGCCGACACATAGCCCAAAGAGGGCCCCGCATGGTGGTCCAGCCGCCCCAAAACAGTCTTCTGAGGGAGCGTGAAGACTGTGGGTTGCTTCCCAGGAGACAAGCTGGATTGCGCCTGGGGACCCCGGCCTCCATGTGGCCGGGGCTCACGTCCCCGAGCGTCAGCCCCGCCCCTCTTCCCGGCCCGGGCTTGGGTCTAGCCACGCCCCTGGCGGCCCCAGCCCGGGGTGGGATCGGCTGGACCTGCTCGCCCACGCTAAGCCCAAAGAGGGCCGCGCGTGGGGGTCCAGCCGCCCTGTAACAGTCTTCTGAGGGAGCGTGAAGACTGTGGGTTGCTTCCCAGGAGACAAGCTGGATTGCGCCTGGGGACACTGACAGCCATGTGGCCGGGGCTCACGTCCAAGAGCATCAGCCCCGCCCCTCTTCCCGGCCCGGGCTTAGGTCTAGCCACGCCCCTGGCGGCCCCAGCCCGGGGGTGGGATCAGATGGACCTGCTCGCCCACGCTAAGCCCAAAGAGGGCCGCGCGTGGGGGTCCAGCCGCAACAAAACAGTCTTCCAAGGGAGCGTGAAGACTGTGGGTTGCTTCCCAGGAGACAAGCTGGATTGCGCCTGGGGACCTTGGCCGCCATGTGGCCGGGGCTCACCTCCAAGAGCGTCAGCCCCGCCCCTCTTCCCGGCCCGGGCTTGGGTCTAGCCACGCCCCTGGCGGCCCCAGCCCGGGGGTGGGATCGGCTGGACCTGCTCGCCCAGGCTAAGCCCAAAGGGGGCCGCACATGGGGTCCAGCCGCAACAAAACAGTCTTCCAAGGGAGCGTGAAGACTGTGGGTTGCTTCCCAAGAGACAAGCTGGATTGCGCCTGGGGACCCCGGCCGCCATGTGGCCGGGGCTCACGTCCAAGAGCATCAGCCCCGCCCTCTTCCAGACCCGGGCTTGGGTCTAGCCACGACCCTGGCGGCACCTATCCCAGGGGTGGGATCGGCTGCACCTGCTTGCCGACGCTAAGCCCAAAGAGGGCCGCGCATGGGGGTCCAGCCACCCAGAAACAGTCTTCCGAGGGAGCGTGAAGACTGTGGGTTGCTTCCCAGGAAACAAGCTGGATTGCGCCTGGGGACCCTGGTCCCCATGTGGCCGGGGCTAACGTCCCCAAGCGTCAGCTCCGCCCCTCTTCCCGGCCCGGGCTTAGGTCTAGCCACGCCCCTGGCGGCCCCAGCCCGGGGGTGGGATCGGCTGGACCTGCTCGCCCACGCTAAGCCCAAAGAGGGCCGTTCGTGGGGGTCCAGCCGCCCTGTAACAATCTTCCGAGGGAGCGTGAAGACTGTGGGTTGCTTCCCAGGAGACCAGCTGGATTGCGCCTGGGGACACTGACAGCCATGTGGCCGGGGCTCACGTCCCCAAGCATCAGCCCCGCCCCTCTTCCCGGCCCGGGCTTGGGTCTAGCCACGCCCCTGGCGGCCCCAGCCCGGGGGTGGGATCGGCTGGACCTGCTCGCCCACGCTAAGCCCAAAGAGGGCCACTCGTGGGGGTCCAGCTGCCCCAAAGAAGTCTTCTGAGGGAGCGTGAAGACTGTGGGTTGCTTCCCAGGAGACAAGCTGGATTGCGCCTGGGGACCCCGGCAGCCATGTGGCCAGGGCTCACGTCCCCGAGCGTCAGCCCCACCCCTCTTCCCGGCCCGGGCTTGGGTCTAGCCACGCCCCTGGCGGCCCCAGCCCGGGGGTTGGATCGGCTGTACCTGCTGGCCGATGCTACCCCAAAGAGGGCCGCGCGTGGGGGTCCAGCCGCCCCAAAGCAGTCTTCCAAGGGAGCGTGAAGACTGTGGGTTACTTCCCAGGAGACAAGCTGGAATGCACTTGGGGACCCCAGCCGCCATGTGGCCGGGGCTCAGGTCCCAGAGCGTCAGCCCCGCCCCTCTTCCCGGCCCGGGCTTGGGTCTAACCACGCCCCTGGCGGCCCCAGCCCGGGGGTGGGATCGGCTGGACCTGCTCGCACACACTAAGCCCAAAGAGGTCCCCACATGGGAGTGCACCCTCCCCGAAACAGTCTTCCAAGGGAGCGTGAAGACTGTGGGTTGCTTCCCAGGAGACAAGCTGGATTGCGCCTGGGGACCCCGGCCGCCATGTGGCCAGGGCTCACGTCACCGAGCGTCAGCCCCGCCCCTCTTCCCGGCCCGGGCTTGGGTCTAGCCACGCCCCTGACGGCCCCAGCCCGGGGGTGGGATCGGCTGGAACTGCTCGCCAACGCTAAGCCCAAAGAGGGCCGCGCGTGGGTGTCCAGAGCAACAAAACAGTCTTCCGAGGGAGCGTGAAGACTGTGGGTTGCTTCCCAAGAGACAAGCTGGATTGCGCCTGGGGACCCTGGCCGCCATGTGGCCGGGGCTCACTTCTCCGAGCATCAGCCCCGCCCTCTTCCAGACCCGGGCTTGGGTCTAGCCACGCCCCTGGCGGCCCCAGCCCGGGGTGGGATCGGCTGGACCTGCTCGCCCACGCTAAGCCCAAAGAGGGCCGCGCGTGGGGGTCCAGCCACCCAGAAACAGTCTTCCGAGTGAGCGTGAAGACTGGGTTGCTTCCCAGGAGACAAGCTGGAATGCGCCTGGGGACCCCGGCCGCCATGTGGCCGGGGCTCACGTCCCCGAGCGTCAGCCCCGCCCCTCTTCCCGGCCATGGTTTGGGTCTAGCCACGCCCCTGGCGGCCCCAGCCCAGGGTGGGATCGGCTGGACCTGCTCGCCCACGCTAAGCCCAAAGAGGGCCACTCGTGGGGGTCCAGCTGCCCCAAAGAAGTCTTCTGAGGGAGCGTGAAGACTGTGGGTTGCTTCCCAGGAGACAAGCTGGATTGCGCCTGGGGACCCCGGCAGCCATGTGGCCAGGGCTCACGTCCCCGAGCGTCAGCCCCACCCCTCTTCCCGGCCCGGGCTTGGGTCTAGCCACGCCCCTGGCGGCCCCAGCCCGGGGGTTGGATCGGCTGGACCTGCTGGCCGATGCTACCCCAAAGAGGGCCCCGCATGGTGGTCCAGCCGCCACAAAACAGTCTTCTGAGGGAGCGTGAAGACTGTGGGTTGCTTCCCAGGAGACAAGCTGGATTGCGCCTGGGGACCCCGGCCTCCATGTGGCCGGGGCTCACGTCCAAGAGCGTCAGCCCCGCCCCTCTTCCCGGCCAGGGCTTGGGTCTAGCCACGCCCCTGGCAGCCCCAGCCCGGGGGTGGGATCCGATGGACCTGCTCGCCGATGCTAAGCCCAAAGAGGGCCGCACGTGGGGGTCCAGCCGCCATGACACTGTCTTCTGAGGGAGCGTGAAGACTGTGGGTTGCTTCCCAGGAGACAAGCTGGATTGCGCCTGAGGACGCCGGCCGCCATGTGGCCGGGGCTCACGTCCCCAAGCGTCAGCCCCGCCCCTCTTCCCGGCCCGGGCTTGGGTCTAGCCACGCCCCTGGCGGCCCCAGCCCGGGGGTGGGATCGGCTGGACCTGCTCGCCCAAGCTAAGCCCAAAAGGGCCGCGCGGGGGGTCCAGCCACCCAGAAACAGTCTTCAGAGGGAGCGTGAAGACTGTGGGTTGCTTCCCAGGAGACCAGCTGGATTGCGCCTGGGGACCCTGGCCGCCATGTGGCCGAGGTTCACTTCCCCGAGCATCAGCCCCGCCCCTCTTCCCGGCCCGTGCTTGGGTCTAGCCACGCCCCTGATGGCCCCAGCCCGGGGGTGGGATCCTCTGGACCTGCTGGCCGACACTAAGCCCAAAGAGGGCCGCGCGTGGGGGTTCAGCCACCCAGAAAGAGTCTTCCGAGTGAGCTTGAAGACTGGGTTGCTTCCCAGGAGACAAGCTGGATTGCGCCTGGGGACCCCGGCAGCCATGTGTCCGGGGCTCACGTCCCCGAGCGTCAGCCCCGCCCCTCTTCCCGGCCCGGGCTTGTGTCTAGCCACGCCCCTGGCAGCCCCAGCCCGGGGGTGGGATCGGCTGGACCTGCTCGCCGATGCTACCCCAAAGAGGGCCGCGCGTGGGGGTCCAGCCGCCCCAAAGCAGTCTTCCAAGGGAGCGTGAAGACTGTGGGTTGCTTCCCAGGAGACAAGCTGGATTGCGCCTGGGGACCCTGGTCCCCATGTGGCCGGGGCTAACGTCCCCGAGCATCAGCCCCGCCCCTCTTCCCGGCCAGGGCTTGGGTCTAGCCACACCCCTGGCGGCCCCAGCCCGGGGGTGGGATCGGCTGGACCTGCTCGCCCACGCTAAGCCCAAAGAGGGCCGCGCGTGGGGGTCCAGCAGCCCCGAAACAGTCTTCTGAGCGAGCGTGAAGACTGTGGGTTGCTTCCCGAGAGACAAGCTGGATTGCGCCTGGGGACCCCGGCCGCCATGTGGCCGGGGCTCACGTCCAAGAGCGTCAGCCCTGCCCTCTTCCAGGCCCGGGCTTGGGTCTAGCCACGCCCCTGACAGCCCCAGCCCAGGGGTGGGATCGGCTGGACCTGCTCGTCGACACATAGCCCAAAGAGGGCGGCGCGTGGGGGTCCAGCCGCACCAAAACAGTCTTCCGAGGGAGCGTGAAGAGTGTGGGTTGCTTCCCAGGAGACAAGCTGGATTGCGCCTGGGAACCCCGGCCGCCATGTGGCCGGGGTTCGAATCCCTGAGCGTCAGCCCCGCCCCTCTTCCCAGCCCGGGCTTGGGTCTAGCCACGCACCAGTTGGCCCCAGCCCGGGGGTGGGATCGGCTGGACCTGCTCGCCCACGCTAAGCCCAAAGAGGGCCGCGCGTGGGGGTCCAGCCGCACCAAAACAATCTTCCGAGGGAGCGTGAAGACTGTGGGTTGCTTCCCAGGAGACCAGCTGGATTGCGCCTGGGGACACTGACAGCCATGTGGCCGGGGCTCACGTCCCCGAGCATCAGCCCCGCCCCTCTTCCCGGCCCGGGCTTGGGTCTAGCCACGCCCCTGGCGGCCCCAGCCCGGGGGTGGGATCGGCTGGACCTGCTCGCCGATGCTAAGCCCAAAGAGGGCCGCGCGTGGGGGTCCAGCCGCACCAAAACAGTCTTCCGAGGGAGCGTGAAGACTGTGGGTTGCTTCCCAGGAGACAAGCTGGATTGCGCCTGGGGACCCCGGCCGCCATGTGGCCGGGGCTCACGTCACCGAGCATCAGCCCCGCCCCTCTTCCCGGCCACGGCTTGGGTCTAGCCACGCCCCTGGCTGCCCCAGCCCGGGGGTGGGATCGGCTGGAACTGCTCGCCAACGCTAAGCCCAAAGAGGGCGGCGCGTGGGGGTCCAGCCGCAACAAAACAGTCTTCCGAGGGAGCGTGAAGACTGTGGGTTGCTTCCCAAGAGACAAGCTGGAATGCACCTGGGGACCCCGGCCGCCATGTGGCCGGGGCTCACGTCCAAGAGCATCAGCCCCGCCCTCTTCCAGACCCGGGCTTGGGTCTAGCCACGCCCCTGGCGGCCCCAGCCCGGGGGTGGGATCGGCTGGACCTGCTCGCCGATGCTAAGCCCAAAGAGGGCCGCACGTGGGGGTCCAGCCACCCAGAAACAGTCTTCCGAGGGAGCGTGAAGACTGGGTTGCTTCCCAGGAGACAAGCTGGATTGCGCCTGGGGACCCCGGGCGCCATGTGGCCGGGGCTCACGTCCCCGAGCGTCAGCCCCGCCCCTCTTCCCGGCCAGGGTTTTGGTCTCGCCACGCCCCTGGCGGCCCCAGCCTGGGGGTGGGATCGGCTGGACCTGCTCGCCCACGCTAAGCCCAAAGAGGGCCACTCGTGGGGGTCCAGCTGCCCCAAAGAAGTCTTCTGAGGGAGCGTGAAGACTGTGGGTTGCTTCCCAGGAGACAAGCTGGATTGCGCCTGGGGACCCCGGCAGCCATGTGGCCGGGGCTCACGTCCCCGAGCGTCAGCCCCACCCCTCTTCCCGGCCCGGGCTTGGGTCTAGCCACGCCCATGGCGGCCCCAGCCCGGGGGTTGGATCGGCTGTACCTGCTGGCCGATGCTACCCCAAAGAGGGCCGCGCGTGGGGGTCCAGCCGCCCCAAAGCTGTCTTCCAAGGGAGCGTGAAGACTGTGGGTTGCTTCCCAGGAGACAAGCTGGAATGCACTTGGGGACCCCGGCCGCCATGTGACAGGGGCTCAGGTCCCAGAGCGTCAGCCCCGCCCCTCTTCCCGGCCCGGGCTTGGGTCTAACCACGCCCCTGGCGGCCCCAGCCCGGGGGTGGGATCGGCTGGACCTGCTCGCCCAAGCTAAGCCCAAAGAGGGCCGCACGTGGGGGTCCAGCCGCCCTGTAACAGTCTTCCGAGGGAGCGTGAAGACTGTGGGTTGCTTCCCAAGAGACAAGCTGGATTGCGCCTGGGGACCCTGGCCGCCATGTGGCCGGGGCTCACTTCCCCGAGCATCAGCCCCGCCCTCTTCCAGACCCCGGCTTGGGTCTAGCCACGCCCCTGGCGGCCCCAGCCCGGTTGTGGGATCGGCTGGACCTGCTCGCCGATGCTAAGCCCAAAGAGGGCCGCGCGTGGGGGTCCAGCCACCCAGAAAGAGTCTTCCGAGTGAGCGTGAAGACTGGGTTGCTTCCCAGGAGACAAGCTGGATTGCGCCTGGGGACCCCGGCAGCCATGTGGCCGGGGCTCACGTCCCCGAGCGTCAGCCCCACCCCTCTTCCCGGCCCGGGCTTGGGTCTAGCCACGCCCCTGGCGGCCCCAGCCCGGGAGTTGGATCGGCTGTACCTGCTGGCCGATGCTACCCCAAAGAGGGCCGCGAGTGGGGTTCCAGCCGCCCCAAAGCAGTCTTCCAAGGGAGCGTGAAGACTGTGGGTTGCTTCCCAGGAGACAAGCTGGAATGCACTTGGGGACCCCGGCCGCCATGTGGCCGGGGCTCAGGTCCCAGAGCGTCAGCCCCGCCCCTCTTCCCGGCCCGGGCTTGGGTCTAACCACGCCCCTGGCGGCCCCAGCCCGGGGGTGGGATCGGCTGGACCTGCTCGCACACACTAAGCCCAAAGAGGGCCCCACATGGGAGTGCACCCTCCCCGAAACAGTCTTCCGAGGGAGCGTGAAGACTGTGGGTTGCTTCCCAAGAGACAAGCTGGATTGCGCTTGAGGACCCCGGCCGCCATGTGGCCGGGGCTCACGTCACCGAGCGTCAGCCCCGCCCCTCTTCCCGGCCAGGGCTTGGGTCTAGCCACGCCCCTGGCGGCCCCAGCCCGGGGGTGGGATCAGATGGACCTGCTCGCCGATGCTAAGCCCAAAGAGGGCCGCACGTGGGGGTCCAGCCGCCATGACACTGTCTTCTGAGGGAGCGTGAAGACTGTGGGTTGCTTCCCAGGAGACAAGCTGGATTGCGCCTGGGGACCCCAACCGCCATGTGGCCGGGGCTCACGTCCCCAAGCGTCAGCCCCGCCCCTCTTCCCGGCCCGGGCTTGGGTCTAGCCACGCCCCTGGCGGCCCCAGCCCGGGGGTGGGATCCGCTGGACCTGCTCGCCCAAGCTAAGCCCAAAGAGGGCCGCGCGTGGGGGTCCAGCCACCCAGAAACAGTCTTCAGAGGGAGCGTGAAGACTGTGGGTTGCTTCCCAGGAGACCAGCTGGATTGCGCCTGGGGACCCTGGCCGCCATGTGGCCGGGGTTCACTTCCCCGAGCATCAGCCCCGCCCCTCTTCCCGGCCCGTGCTTGGGTCTAGCCACGCCCCTGATGGCCCCAGCCCGGGGGTGGGATCCTCTGGACCTGCTGGCCGACACTAAGCCCAAAGAGGGCCGCGCATGGGGGTCCAGCCACCCAGAAAGAGTCTTCCGAGTGAGCGTGAAGACTGGGTTGCTTCCCAGGAGACAAGCTGGATTGCGCCTGGGGACCCCGGCAGCCATGTGGCCGGGGCTCACGTCCCCAAGCGTCAGCCCCGCCCCTCTTCCCGGCCCGGGCTTGTGTCTAGCCACTCACCTGGCAGCCCCAGCCCGGGGGTGGGATCGGCTGGACCTGCTCGCCGATGCTAACCCAAAGAGGGCCGCGCGTGGGGGTCCAGCCGCCCCAAAGCAGTCTTCCAAGGGAGCGTGAAGACTGTGGGTTGCTTCCCAGGAGACAAGCTGGATTGCGCCTGGGGACCCTGGTCCCCATGTGGCCGGGGCTAACGTCCCCGAGCATCAGCCCCGCCCCTCTTCCCGGCCAGGGCTTGGGTCTAGCCACACCCCTGGCGGCCCCAGCCCGGGGGTGGGATCGGCTGGACCTGCTCGCCCACGCTAAGCCCAAAGAGGGCCGCGCGTGGGGGTCCAGCAGCCCCGAAACAGTCTTCTGAGCGAGCGTGAAGACTGTGGGTTGCTTCCCAAGAGACAAGCTGGATTGCGCCTGGGGACCCCGGACGCCATGTGGCCGGGGCTCAGGTCCAAGAGCGTTAGCCCCGCCCTCTTCCAGGCCCGGGCTTGGGTCTAGCCACGCCCCTGACAGCCCCAGCCCGGGGGTGGGATCGGCTGGACCTGCTCGTCGACACATAGCCCAAAGAGGGCGGCGCGTGGGGGTCCAGCCGCACCAAAACAGTCTTCCGAGGGAGCGTGAAGAGTGTGGGTTGCTTCCCAGGAGACAAGCTGGATTGCGCCTGGGAACCCCGGCCGCCATGTGGCCGGGGTTCGCTTCCCTGAGCGTCAGCCCCGCCCCTCTTCCCGGCCCGGGCTTGGGTCTAGCCACGCACCTGGCAGCCCCAGCCCGGGGTGGGATCGGCTGGACCTGCTCGCCCACGCTAAGCCCAAAGAGGGCCGCGCGTGGGGGTCCAGCCGCCCCAAAGCAGTCTTCCAAGGGAGCGTGAAGACTGTGGGTTGCTTCCCAGGAGACAAGCTGGATTGCGACTGGGGACACTGACAGCCATGTGGCCGGGGCTCACGTCCAAGAGCATCAGCCCCGCCCCTCTTCCCGGCCCGGGCTTAGGTCTAGCCACGCCCCTGGCGGCCCCAGCCCGGGGGTGGGATCAGATGGACCTGCTCGCCCACGCTAAGCCCAAAGAGGGCCGCGGGTGGGGGTCCAGCCGCAACAAAACAGTCTTCCAAGGGAGCGTGAAGACTGTGGGTTGCTTCCCAGGAGACAAGCTGGATTGCGCCTGGGGACCTTGGCCGCCATGTGGCCGGGGCTCACGTCCCCGAGCGTCAGCCCCGCCCCTCTTCCCGGCCCGGGCTTGGGTCTAGCCACGCCCCTGGCGGCCCCAGCCCGGGGGTGGGATCGGCTGGACCTGCTCGCCGACACTAAGCCCAAAGAGGGACCCGCATGGGGGTCCAGCCGCCCCAAAACAGTCTTCTGAGGGAGCGTGAAGACTGTGGGTTGCTTCCCAGGAGACAAGCTGGATTGCGCCTGGGGACCCTGACCCCCATGTGGCCGGGGCTCACGTCCCCGAGCGTCAGCCCCGCCCCTCTTCCCGGCCCGGGCTTGGGTCTAGCCACGCCCCTGGCGGCCCCAGCCCGGGGGTGGGATCGGCTGGACCTGCTCGCCCAGGCTAAGCCCAAAGAGGGCCGCGCGTGGGGGTCCAGCCGCAACAAAACAGTCTTCCAAGGGAGCGTGAAGACTGTGGGTTGCTTCCCAAGAGACAAGCTGGATTGCGCCTGGGGACGCCGGACGCCATGAAGCCGGGGCTCACGTCCAAGAGCATCAGCCCCGCCCTCTTCCAGACCCGGGCTTGGGTCTAGCCACGACCCTAGCGGCACCTATCCCAGGGGTGGGATCGGCTGCACCTGCTTGCCGACGCTAAGCCCAAAGAGGGCCGCGCGTGGGGGTCCAGCCACCCAGAAACAGTCTTCTGAGCGAGCGTGAAGACTGTGGGTTGCTTCCCAAGAGACAAGCTGGATTGCGCCTGGGGACCCCGGCCGCCATGTGGCCGGGGCTCAGGTCCCAGAGCGTCAGCCCCGCCCCTCTTCCCGGCCGGGCTTGGGTCTAACCACGCCCCTGGCGGCCCCAGCCCGGGGGTGGGATCGGCTGGACCTGCTCGCACACACTAAGCCCAAAGAGGGCCCCACATGGGAGTGCACCCTCCCCGAAACAGTCTTCCAAGGGAGCGTGAAGACTGTGGGTTGCTTCCCAGGAGACAAGCTGGATTGCGCCTGGGGACCCCGGCCGCCATGTGGCCAGGGCTCACGTCACCGAGCGTCAGCCCCGCCCCTCTTCCCGGCCCGGGCTTGTGTCTAGCCACGCCCCTGGCGGCCCCAGCCCGGGGGTGGGATCGGCTGGACCTGCTCGCCCAAGCTAAGCCCAAAGAGGGCCGCGCGTGGGGGTCCAGCCGCAACAAAACAGTCTTCCAAGGGAGCGTGAAGACTGTGGGTTGCTTCCCAAGAGACAAGCTGGATTGCGCCTGGGGACCCTGGCCGCCATGTGGCCGGGGCTCACTTCCCCGAGCATCAGCCCCGCCCTCTTCCAGACCCCGGCTTGGGTCTAGCCACGCCCCTGGCGGCCCCAGCCCGGTTGTGGGATCGGCTGGACCTGCTCGCCGATGCTAAGCCCAAAGAGGGCCGCGCGTGGGGGTCCAGCCACCCAGAAAGAGTCTTCCGAGTGAGCGTGAAGACTGGGTTGCTTCCCAGGAGACAAGCTGGATTGCGCCTGGGGACCCCGGCAGCCATGTGGCCAGGGCTCACGTCCCCGAGCGTCAGCCCCACCCCTCTTCCCGGCCCGGGCTTGGGTCTAGCCACGCCCCTGGCGGCCCCAGCCCGGGGGTGGGATCGGCTGGACCTGCTCGCCGACACATAGCCCAAAGAGGGCCGCACGTGGGGGTCCAGCCGCCATGAAACTGTCTTCCGAGGGAGCGTGAAGACTGTGGGTTGCTTCCCAGGAGACAAGCTGGAATGCACCTGGGGACCCCGGCCACCATGTGGCCGGGGCTCACGTCACCGAGCGTCAGCCCCGCCCCTCTTCCCGGCCCAGGCTTGGGTCTAACCACGCCCCTGGCGGCCCCAGCCCGGGGGTGGGATCGGCTGGACCTGCTCGCCCACACTAAGCCCAAAGAGGGCCCCACATGGGAGTGCACCCTCCCCGAAACAGTCTTTTGAGCGAGCGTGAAGACTGTGGGTTGCTTCCCAAGAGACAAGCTGGATTGCGCCTGGGGACACCGGCCGCCATGTGGCCGGGGCTCACGTCCAAGAGCGTCAGCCCTGCCCTCTTCCAGGCCCGGGATTGGGTCTAGCCACTCCCCTGACAGCCCCAGCCCGGGGGTGGGATCGGCTGGACCTGCTCGCCCACGCTAAGCCCAAAGAGGGCCGCGCGTGGGGGTCCAGCAGCCCCGAAACAGTCTTCTGAGCGAGCGTGAAGACTGTGGGTTGCTTCCCAGGAGACAAGCTAGATTGCGCCTGGGGACCCTGGCCGCCATGTGGCCGGGGCTCACGTCCCAGAGCATCAGCCCCGCACCTTTTCTCGGCCAGGGTTTGGGTCTAGCCACGCCCCTGGCGGCCCCAGCCCGGGGGTGGGATCGGCTGGACCTGCTCGCCCACGCTAAGCCCAAAGAGGGCCGCGCGTGGGGGTCCAGCCGCACCAAAACAGTCTTCCGAGGGAGCGTGAAGACTGTGGGTTGCTTCCCAGGAGACAAGCTGGATTGCGCCTGGGGACCCTGGCCGCCATGTGGCCGGGGCTCACGTCCCCGAGCGTCAGCCCCGCCCCTCTTCCCGGCCCAGGCTTGGGTCTAGCCACGCCCCTGACGGCCCCAGCCCGGGGGTGGGATCGGCTGGAACTGCTCGCCAACGCTAAGCCCAAAGAGGGCGGCGCGTGGGGGTCCAGCCGCAACAAAACAGTCTTCCGAGGGAGCGTGAAGACTGTGGGTTGCTTCCCAAGAGACAAGCTGGATTGCGCCTGGGGACCCCGGCCGCCATGTGGCCGGGGCTCACGTCCAAGAACATCAGCCCCGCCCTCTTCCAGACCCGGGCTTGGGTCTAGCCACGCCCCTGGCGGCCCCAGCCCGGGGGTGGGATCGGCTGGACCTGCTCGCCGATGCTAAGCCCAAAGAGGGCCGCACGTGGGGGTCCAGCCACCCAGAAACAGTCTTCCGAGGGAGCGTGAAGACTGGGTTGCTTCCCAGGAGACAAGCTGGATTGCGCCTGGGGACCCCGGCAGCCATGTGGCCGGGGCTCACGTCCCCGAGCGTCAGCCCCGCCCCTCTTCCCTGCCAGGGTTTTGGTCTCGCCACGCCCCTGGCGGCCCCAGCCCGGGGGTGGGATCGGCTGGACCTGCTCGCCCACGCTAAGCCCAAAGAGGGCCACTCGTGGGGGTCCAGCTGCCCCAAAGAAGTCTTCTGAGGGAGCGTGAAGACTGTGGGTTGCTTCCCAGGAGACAAGCTGGATTGCGCCTGGGGACCCCAGCCGCCATGTGGCCGGGGCTCACGTCCCCGAGCGTCAGCCCCGCCCCTCTTCCCGGCCCGGGCTTGGGTCTAGCCACGCCCCTGGCGGCCCCAGCCCGGGGGTGGGATCGGCTGGACCTGCTCGCCCAAGCTAAGCCCAAAGAGGGCCGCGCGTGGGGGTCCAGCCGCAACAAAACAGTCTTCCAAGGGAGCGTGAAGACTGTGGGTTGCTTCCCAAGAGACAAGCTGGATTGCGCCTGGGGACCCTGGCCGCCATGTGGCCGGGGCTCACTTCCCCGAGCATCAGCCCCGCCCTCTTCCAGACCCGGGCTTGGGTCTAGCCACGCCCCTGGCGGCCCCAGCCCGGGGGTGGGATCGGCTGGACCTGCTCGCCGATGCTAAGCCCAAAGAGGGCCGCACGTGGGGGTCCAGCCACCCAGAAAGAGTCTTCCGAGTGAGCGTGAAGACTGGGTTGCTTCCCAGGAGACAAGCTGGATTGCGCCTGGGGACCCCGGCCGCCATGTGGCCGGGGCTCAGGTCCCAGAGCGTCAGCCCCGCCCCTCTTCCCGGCCCGGGCTTGGGTCTAACCACGCCCCTGGCGGCCCCAGCCCGGGGGTGGGATCGGCTGGACGTGCTCGCACACACTAAGCCCAAAGAGGGCCCCACATGGGAGTGCACCCTCCCCGAAACAGTCTTCCGAGGGAGCGTGAAGACTGTGGGTTGCTTCCCAAGAGACAAGCTGGATTGCGCTTGAGGACCCCGGCCGCCATGTGGCCGGGGCTCACGTCCCCGAGCATCAGCCCCACCCCTCTTCCCCTCCAGGGCTTGGGTCTAGCCATGCCCCTGATGGCCCCAGCCCAGGGGTGGGATCGGCTGGACCTGCTCGCCGACACATAGCCCAAAGAGGGCCCCGCATGGTGGTCCAGCCGCCCCAAAACAGTCTTCTGAGGGAGCGTGAAGACTGTGGGTTGCTTCCCAGGAGACAAGCTGGATTGCGCCTGGGGACCCCGGCCTCCATGTGGCCGGGGCTCACGTCCCCGAGCGTCAGCCCCGCCCCTCTTCCCGGCCCGGGCTTGGGTCTAGCCACGCCCCTGGCGGCCCCAGCCCGGGGGTGGGATCGGCTGGACCTGCTCGCCCACGCTAAGCCCAAAGAGGGCCGCGCGTGGGGGTCCAGCCGCCCTGTAACAGTCTTCTGAGGGAGCGTGAAGACTGTGGGTTGCTTCCCAGGAGACAAGCTGGATTGCGCCTGGGGACACTGACAGCCATGTGGCCGGGGCTCACGTCCAAGAGCATCAGCCCCGCCCCTCTTCCCGGCCCGGGCTTAGGTCTAGCCACGCCCCTGGCGGCCCCAGCCCGGGGGTGGGATCAGATGGACCTGCTCGCCCACGCTAAGCCCAAAGAGGGCCGCGCGTGGGGGTCCAGCCGCAACAAAACAGTCTTCCAAGGGAGCGTGAAGACTGTGGGTTGCTTCCCAGGAGACAAGCTGGATTGCGCCTGGGGACCTTGGCCGCCATGTGGCCGGGGCTCACCTCCAAGAGCGTCAGCCCCGCCCCTCTTCCCGGCCCGGGCTTGGGTCTAGCCACGCCCCTGGCGGCCCCAGCCCGGGGGTGGGATCGGCTGGACCTGCTCACCGACACTAAGCCCAAAGAGGGCCCCGCTTGGGGGTCCAGCCGCCACAAAACAGTCTTCTGAGGGAGCGTGAAGACTGTGGGTTGCTTCCCAGGAGACAAGCTGGATTGCGCCTGGGGACACTGACCCCCATGTGGCCGGGGCTCACGTCCCCGAGCATCAGCCCCGCCCCTCTTCCCGGCCCGGGCTTGTGTCTAGCCACGCCCCTGGCGGCCCCAGCCCGGGGGTGGGATCGGCTGGACCTGCTCGCCCAGGCTAAGCCCAAAGAGGGCCGCACATGGGGGTCCAGCCGCCACAAAACAGTCTTCTGAGGGAGCGTGAAGACTGTGGGTTGCTTCCCAAGAGACAAGCTGGATTGCGCCTGGGGACCCCGGCCGCCATGTGGCCGGGGCTCACGTCCAAGAGCATCAGCCCCGCCCTCTTCCAGGCCCGGGCTTGGGTCTAGCCACGACCCTGGCGGCACCTATCCCAGGGGTGGGATCGGCTGCACCTGCTTGCCGACGCTAAGCCCAAAGAGGGCCGCGCATGGGGGTCCAGCCACCCAGAAACAGTCTTCCGAGGGAGCGTGAAGACTGTGGGTTGCTTCCCAGGAAACAAGCTGGATTGCGCCTGGGGACCCTGGTCCCCATGTGGCCGGGGCTCACGTCACCGAGCGTCAGCCCCGCCCCTCTTCCCGGCCAGGGCTTGGGTCTAGCCACGCCCCTGACGGCCCCAGCCCGGGGGTGGGATCGGCTGGAACTGCTCGCCAACGCTAAGCCCAAAGAGGGCGGCGCGTGGGGGTCCAGCCGCAACAAAACAGTCTTCCGAGGGAGCGTGAAGACTGTGGGTTGCTTCCCAAGAGACAAGCTGGATTGCGCCTGGGGACCCCGGCCGCCATGTGGCCGGGGCTCACGTCCAAGAGCATCAGCCCCGCCCTCTTCCAGACCCGGGCTTGTGTCTAGCCACGCCCCTGGCGGCCCCAGCCCGGGGGTGGGATCGGCTGGACCTGCTCGCCGATGCTAAGCCCAAAGAGGGCCGCACGTGGGGGTCCAGCCACCCAGAAACAGTCTTCCAAGGGAGCGTGAAGACTGGGTTGCTTCCCAGGAGACCAGCTGGATTGCGCCTGGGGACCCTGGCCGCCATGTGGCCAGGGCTCACGTCCCCGAGCGTCAGCCCCGCCCCTCTTCCCGGCCAGGGTTTTGGTCTCGCCACGCCCCTGGCGGCCCCAGCCCGGGGGTGGGATCGGCTGGACCTGCTCGCCCACGCTAAGCCCAAAGAGGGCCACTCGTGGGGGTCCAGCTGCCCCAAAGAAGTCTTCTGAGGGAGCGTGAAGACTGTGGGTTGCTTCCCAGGAGACAAGCTGGATTGCGCCTGGGGACCCCGGCAGCCATGTGGCCAGGGCTCACGTCCCCGAGCGTCAGCCCCACCCCTCTTCCCGGCCCGGGCTTGGGTCTAGCCACGCCCCTGGCGGCCCCAGCCCGGGGGTTGGATCGGCTGTACCTGCTGGCCGATGCTACCCCAAAGAGGGCCGCGCGTGGGGGTCCAGCCGCCCCAAAGCAGTCTTCCAAGGGAGCGTGAAGACTGTGGGTTGCTTCCCAGGAGACAAGCTGGAATGCACTTGGGGACCCCGGCCGCCATGTGGCCGGGGCTCAGGTCCCAGAGCGTCAGCCCCGCCCCTCTTCCCGGCCCGGGCTTGGGTCTAACCACGCCCCTGGCGGCCCCAGCCCGGGGGTGGGATCGGCTGGACCTGCTCGCACACACTAAGCCCAAAGAGGTCCCCACATGGGAGTGCACCCTCCCCGAAACAGTCTTCCAAGGGAGCGTGAAGACTGTGGGTTGCTTCCCAGGAGACAAGCTGGATTGCGCCTGGGGACCCCGGCCGCCATGTGGCCAGGGCTCACGTCACCGAGCGTCAGCCCCGCCCCTCTTCCCGGCCCGGGCTTGGGTCTAGCCACGCCCCTGACGGCCCCAGCCCGGGGGTGGGATCGGCTGGAACTGCTCGCCAACGCTAAGCCCAAAGAGGGCCGCGCGTGGGTGTCCAGCCGCAACAAAACAGTCTTCCGAGGGAGCGTGAAGACTGTGGGTTGCTTCCCAAGAGACAAGCTGGATTGCGCCTGGGGACCCCGGCCGCCATGTGGCCGGGGCTCACGTCCAAGAGCATCAGCCCCGCCCTCTTCCAGACCCGGGCTTGGGTCTAGCCACGCCCCTGGCGGCCCCAGCCCGGGGGTGGGATCGGCTGGACCTGCTCGCCGATGCTAAGCCCAAAGAGGGCCGCACGTGGGGGTCCAGCCACCCAGAAAGAGTCTTCCGAGTGAGCGTGAAGACTGGGTTGCTTCCCAGGAGACAAGCTGGATTACGCCTGGGGACGCCGGCCGCCATGTGGCCGGGGCTCACGTCCCCGAGCGTCAGCCCCGCCCCTCTTCCCGGCCATGGTTTGGGTCTAGCCACGCCCCTGGCGGCCCCAGCCCGGGGGTGGGATCGGCTGGACCTGCTCGCCCACGCTAAGCCCAAAGAGGGCCACTCGTGGGGGTCCAGCTGCCCCAAAGCAGTCTTCTGAGGGAGCGTGAAGACTGTGGGTTGCTTCCCAGGAGAAAAGCTGGATTGCGCCTGGGGACCCCGGCAGCCATGTGGCCAGGGCTCACGTCCCCGAGCGTCAGCCCCACCCCTCTTCCAGACCCGGGCTTGGGTCTAGCCACGCCCCTGGCGGCCCCAGCCCGGGGGTTGGATCGGCTGTACCTGCTGGCCGATGCTACCCCAAAGAGGGCCGCGCGTGGGGGTCCAGCCGCCCCAAAGCAGTCTTCCAAGGGAGCGTGAAGACTGTGGGTTGCTTCCCAGGAGACAAGCTGGAATGCACTTGGGGACCCCGGCCGCCATGTGGCCGGGGCTCAGGTCCCAGATCGTCAGCCCCGCCCCTCTTCCCGGCCCGGGCTTGGGTCTAACCACGCCCCTGGCGGCCCCAGCCCGGGGGTGGGATCGGCTGGACGTGCTCGCACACACTAAGCCCAAAGAGGGCCCCACATGGGAGTGCACCCTCCCCGAAACAGTCTTCCGAGGGAGCGTGAAGACTGTGGGTTGCTTCCCAAGAGACAAGCTGGATTGCGCTTGAGGACCCCGGCCGCCATGTGGCCGGGGCTCACGTCCCCGAGCATCAGCCCCACCCCTCTTCCCCTCCAGGGCTTGGGTCTAGCCATGCCCCTGATGGCCCCAGCCCAGGGGTGGGATCGGCTGGACCTGCTCGCCGACACATAGCCCAAAGAGGGCCCCGCATGGTGGTCCAGCCGCCCCAAAACAGTCTTCTGAGGGAGCGTGAAGACTGTGGGTTGCTTCCCAGGAGACAAGCTGGATTGCGCTTGAGGACCCCGGCCGCCATGTGGCCGGGGCTCACGTCCCCGAGCATCAGCCCCACCCCTCTTCCCCTCCAGGGCTTGGGTCTAGCCATGCCCCTGGCGGCCCCAGCCCGGGAGTGGGATCAGATGGACCTGCTCGCCGATGCTAAGCCCAAAGAGGGCCGCACGTGGGGGTCCAGCCGCCAGGACACTGTCTTCTGAGGGAGCGTGAAGACTGTGGGTTGCTTCCCAGGAGACAAGCTGGATTGCGCCTGAGGACGCCGGCCGCCATGTGGCCGGGGCTCACGTCCCCAAGCGAAAGCCCCGCCCCTCTTCCCGGCCCGGGCTTGTGTCTAGCCACTCACCTGGCAGCCCCAGCCCGGGGGTGGGATCGGCTGTACGTGCTGGCCGATGCTACCCCAAAGAGGGCCGCGCGTGGGGGTCCAGCCGCCCCAAAGCAGTCTTCCAAGGGAGCGTGAAGACTGTGGGTTGCTTCCCAGGAGACAAGCTGGATTGCGCCTGGGGACCCTGGTCCCCATGTGGCCGGGGCTAACGTCCCCGAGCATCAGCCCCGCCCCTCTTCCCGGCCAGGGCTTGGGTCTAGCCACACCCCTGGCGGCCCCAGCCCGGGGGTGGGATCGGCTGGACCTGCTCGCCCACGCTAAGCCCAAAGAGGGCCGCGCGTGGGGGTCCAGCCGCACCAAAACAGTCTTCCGAGGGAGCGTGAAGACTGTGGGTTGCTTCCCAGGAGACAAGCTGGATTGCGCCTGGGGACCCCGGCCGCCATGTGGCCGGGGCTCACGTCCAAGAGCGTCAGCCCCGCCCCTCTTCCCGGCCAGGGCTTGGGTCTAGCCACGCCCCTGACGGCCCCAGCCCGGGGGTGGGATCGGCTGGAACTGCTCGCCAACGCTAAGCCCAAAGAGGGCCGCGCGTGGGGGTCCAGCCGCAACAAAACAGTCTTCCGAGGGAGCGTGAAGACTGTGGGTTGCTTCCCAAGAGACAAGCTGGATTGCGCCTGGGGACCCCGGCCGCCATGTGGCTGGGGCTCACGTCCAAGAGCATCAGCCCCGCCCTCTTCCAGACCCGGGCTTGGGTCTAGCCACGCCCCTGGCGGCCCCAGCCCGGGGGTGGGATCGGCTGGACCTGCTCGCCGATGCTAAGCCCAAAGAGGGCCGCACGTGGGGGTCCAGCCACCCAGAAACAGTCTTCCGAGGGAGCGTGAAGACTGGGTTGCTTCCCAGGAGACAAGCTGGATTGCGCCTGGGGACCCCGGCCGCCATGTGGCCGGGGCTCACGTCCCCGAGCGTCAGCCCCGCCCCTCTTCCCGGCCCGGGCTTGGGTCTAACCACGCCCCTGGCGGCCCCAGCCCGGGGGTGGGATCGGCTGGACCTGCTCGCCCACGCTAAGCCCAAAGAGGGCCACTCGTGGGGGTCCAGCTGCCCCAAAGAAGTCTTCTGAGGGAGCGTGAAGACTGTGGGTTGCTTCCCAGGAGACAAGCTGGATTGCGCCTGGGGACCCCGGCCGCCATGTGGCCGGGGCTCACTTCCCCGAGCATCAGCCCCGCCCCTCTTCCCCTCCAGGGCTTGGGTCTAGCCACGCCCCTGACGGCCCCAGCCCGGGGGTGGGATCGGCTGGACCTGCTCGCCGATACTAAGCCCAAAGAGGGCCACTCGTGGGGGTCCAGCTGCCCCAAAGAAGTCTTCTGAGGGAGCGTGAAGACTGTGGGTTGCTTCCCAGGAGACAAGCTGGATTGCGCCTGGGGACCCCGGCAGCCATGTGGCCGGGGCTCACGTCCCCGAGCGTCAGCCCCACCCCTCTTCCCGGCCCGGGCTTGGGTCTAGCCACGCCCCTGGCGGCCCCAGCCCGGGGGTTGGATCGGCTGGACCTGCTGGCCGATGCTACCCCAAAGAGGGCCGCGCGTGGGGGTCCAGCCGCCCCAAAGCAGTCTTCCAAGGGAGCGTGAAGACTGTGGGTTGCTTCCCAGGAGACAAGCTGGAATGCACTTGGGGACCCCGGCCGCCATGTGGCCGGGGCTCAGGTCCCAGAGCGTCAGCCCCGCCCCTCTGCCCGGCCCGGGCTTGGGTCTAACCACGCCCCTGGCGGTCCCAGCCCGGGGGTGGGATCGGCTGGACCTGCTCGCACACACTAAGCCCAAAGAGGGCCCCACATGGGAGTGCACCCTCCCCGAAACAGTCTTCCAAGGGAGCGTGAAGACTGTGGGTTGCTTCCCAGGAGACAAGCTGGATTGCGCCTGGGGACCCCGGCCGCCATGTGGCCAGGGCTCACGTCACCGAGCGTCAGCCCCGCCCCTCTTCCCGGCCCGGGCTTGGGTCTAGCCACGCCCCTGGCGGCCCCAGCCCAGGGGTGGGATCGGCTGGAACTGCTCGCCCAAGCTAAGCCCAAAGAGGGCCGCGCGTGGGGGTCCAGCCGCAACAAAACAGTCTTCCGAGGGAGCGTGAAGACTGTGGGTTGCTTCCCAAGAGACAAGCTGGATTGCGCCTGGGGACCCTGGCCGCCATGTGGCCGGGGCTCACTTCCCCGAGCATCAGCCCCGAACTCTTCCAGACCCCGGCTTGGGTCTAGCCACGCCCCTGGCGGCCCCAGCCCGGTTGTGGGATCGGCTGGACCTGCTCGCCCACGCTAAGCCCAAAGAGGGCCGCGCGTGGGGGTCCAGCCACCCAGAAAGAGTCTTCCGAGTGAGCGTGAAGACTGGGTTGCTTCCCAGGAGACAAGCTGGATTGCGCCTGGGGACCCCGGCAGCCATGTGGCCGGGGCTCACGTCCCCGAGCGTCAGCCCCACCCCTCTTCCCGGCCCGGGCTTGGGTCTAGCCACGCCCCTGGCGGCCCCAGCCCGGGGGTTGGATCGGCTGTACCTGCTGGCCGATGCTACCCCAAAGAGGGCCGCGAGTGGGGTTCCAGCCGCCCCAAAGCAGTCTTCCAAGGGAGCGTGAAGACTGTGGGTTGCTTCCCAGGAGACAAGCTGGAATGCACTTGGGGACCCCGGCCGCCATGTGGCCGGGGCTCAGGTCCCAGAGCGTCAGCCCCGCCCCTCTTCCCGGCCCGGGCTTGGGTCTAACCACGCCCCTGGCGGCCCCAGCAGGGGGTGGGATCGGCTGGACCTGCTCGCACACACTAAGCCCAAAGAGGGCCCCACATGGGAGTGCACCCTCCCCGAAACAGTCTTCCGAGGGAGCGTGAAGACTGTGGGTTGCTTCCCAAGAGACAAGCTGGATTGCGCTTGAGGACCCCGGCCGCCATGTGGCCGGGGCTCACGTCCCCGAGCATCAGCCCCACCCCTCTTCCCCTCCAGGGCTTGGGTCTAGCCATGCCCCTGATGGCCCCAGCCCAGGGGTGGGATCGGCTGGACCTGCTCGCCGACACATAGCCCAAAGAGGGCCCCGCATGGTGGTCCAGCCGCCACAAAACAGTCTTCTGAGGGAGCGTGAAGACTGTGGGTTGCTTCCCAGGAGACAAGCTGGATTGCGCCTGGGGACCCCGGCCTCCATGTGGCCGGGGCTCACGTCACCGAGCGTCAGCCCCGCCCCTCTTCCCGGCCAGGGCTTGGGTCTAGCCACGCCCCTGGCGGCCCCAGCCCGGGGGTGGGATCAGATGGACCTGCTCGCCGATGCTAAGCCCAAAGAGGGCCGCACGTGGGGGTCCAGCCGCCATGACACTGTCTTCTGAGGGAGCGTGAAGACTGTGGGTTGCTTCCCAGGAGACAAGCTGGATTGCGCCTGAGGACGCCGGCCGCCATGTGGCCGGGGCTCACGTCCCCAAGCGTCAGCCCCGCCCCTCTTCCCGGCCCGGGCTTGGGTCTAGCCACGCCCCTGGCGGCCCCAGCCCGGGGGTGGGATCGGCTGGACCTGCTCGCCCACGCTAAGCCCAAAGAGGGCCGCGCGTGGGGGTCCAGCCACCCAGAAACAGTCTTCAGAGGGAGCGTGAAGACTGTGGGTTGCTTCCCAGGAGACCAGCTGGATTGCGCCTGGGGACCCTGGCCGCCATGTGGCCGGGGTTCACTTCCCCGAGCATCAGCCCCGCCCCTCTTCCCGGCCCGTGCTTGGGTCTAGCCACGCCCCTGATGGCCCCAGCCCGGGGCTGGGATCCTCTGGACCTGCTGGCCGACACTAAGCACAAAGAGGGCCGCGCATGGGGGTCCAGCCACCCAGAAAGAGTCTTCCGAGTGAGCGTGAAGACTGGGTTGCTTCCCAGGAGACAAGCTGGATTGCGCCTGGGGACCCCGGCAGCCATGTGGCCGGGGCTCACGTCCAAGAGCGTCAGCCCCGCCCCTCTTCCCGGCCCGGGCTTGTGTCTAGCCACTCACCTGGCAGCCCCAGCCCGGGGGTGGGATCGGCTGGACCTGCTCGCCCACGCTAAGCCCAAAGAGGGCCGCGCGTGGGGGTCCAGCCGCCCCAAAGCAGTCTTCCAAGGGAGCGTGAAGACTGTGGGTTGCTTCCCAGGAGACAAGCTGGATTGCGCCTGGGGACCCTGGTCCCCATGTGGCCGGGGCTAACGTCCCCGAGCATCAGCCCCGCCCCTCTTCCAGACCCGGGCTTGGGTCTAGCCACACCCCTGGCGGCCCCAGCCCGGGGGTGGGATCGGCTGGACCTGCTCGCCCACGCTAAGCCCAAAGAGGGCCGCGCGTGGGGGTCCAGCAGCCCCGAAACAGTCTTCTGAGCGAGCGTGAAGACTGTGGGTTGCTTCCCAAGAGACAAGCTGGATTGCGCCTGGGGACCCTGGCCGCCATGTGGCCGGGGCTCACGTCCAAGAGCGTCAGCCCTGCCCTCTTCCAGGCCCGGGCTTGGGTCTAGCCACGCCCCTGACAGCCCCAGCCCGGGGGTGGGATCGGCTGGACCTGCTCGTCGACACATAGCCCAAAGAGGGCGGCGCGTGGGGGTCCAGCCGCACCAAAACAGTCTTCCGAGGGAGCGTGAAGAGTGTGGGTTGCTTCCCAGGAGACAAGCTGGATTGCGCCTGGGAACCCCGGCCGCCATGTGGCCGGGGTTCGCTTCCCTGAGCGTCAGCCCCGCCCCTCTTCCCGGCCCGGGCTTGGGTCTAGCCACGCACCTGTTGGCCCCAGCCCGGGGGTGGGATCGGCTGGACCTGCTCGCCCAAGCTAAGCCCAAAGAGGGCCGCGCGTGGGGGTCCAGCCACCCAGAAACAGTCTTCAGAGGGAGCGTGAAGACTGTGGGTTGCTTCCCAGGAGACCAGCTGGATTGCGCCTGGGGACCCTGGCCGCCATGTGGCCGGGGTTCACTTCCCCGAGCATCAGCCCCGCCCCTCTTCCCGGCCCGTGCTTGGGTCTAGCCACGCCCCTGATGGCCCCAGCCCGGGGCTGGGATCCTCTGGACCTGCTGGCCGACACTAAGCACAAAGAGGGCCGCGCATGGGGGTCCAGCCACCCAGAAAGAGTCTTCCGAGTGAGCGTGAAGACTGGGTTGCTTCCCAGGAGACAAGCTGGATTGCGCCTGGGGACCCCGGCAGCCATGTGGCCGGGGCTCACGTCCAAGAGCGTCAGCCCCGCCCCTCTTCCCGGCCCGGGCTTGTGTCTAGCCACTCACCTGGCAGCCCCAGCCCGGGGGTGGGATCGGCTGGACCTGCTCGCCCACGCTAAGCCCAAAGAGGGCCGCGCGTGGGGGTCCAGCCGCCCCAAAGCAGTCTTCCAAGGGAGCGTGAAGACTGTGGGTTGCTTCCCAGGAGACAAGCTGGATTGCGCCTGGGGACCCTGGTCCCCATGTGGCCGGGGCTAACGTCCCCGAGCATCAGCCCCGCCCCTCTTCCAGACCCGGGCTTGGGTCTAGCCACACCCCTGGCGGCCCCAGCCCGGGGGTGGGATCGGCTGGACCTGCTCGCCCACGCTAAGCCCAAAGAGGGCCGCGCGTGGGGGTCCAGCAGCCCCGAAACAGTCTTCTGAGCGAGCGTGAAGACTGTGGGTTGCTTCCCAAGAGACAAGCTGGATTGCGCCTGGGGACCCTGGCCGCCATGTGGCCGGGGCTCACGTCCAAGAGCGTCAGCCCTGCCCTCTTCCAGGCCCGGGCTTGGGTCTAGCCACGCCCCTGACAGCCCCAGCCCGGGGGTGGGATCGGCTGGACCTGCTCGTCGACACATAGCCCAAAGAGGGCGGCGCGTGGGGGTCCAGCCGCACCAAAACAGTCTTCCGAGGGAGCGTGAAGAGTGTGGGTTGCTTCCCAGGAGACAAGCTGGATTGCGCCTGGGAACCCCGGCCGCCATGTGGCCGGGGTTCGCTTCCCTGAGCGTCAGCCCCGCCCCTCTTCCCGGCCCGGGCTTGGGTCTAGCCACGCACCTGTTGGCCCCAGCCCGGGGGTGGGATCGGCTGGACCTGCTCGCCGACACTAAGCCCAAAGAGGGCCCCGCATGGGGGTCCAGCCGCCACAAAACAGTCTTCTGAGGGAGCGTGAAGACTGTGGGTTGCTTCCCAGGAGACAAGCTGGATTGCGCCTGGGGACCCTGACCCCCATGTGGCCGGGGCTCACATCCCCGAGCATCAGCCCCGCCCCTCTTCCCGGCCCGGGCTTGGGTCTAGCCACGCCCCTGGCGGCCCCAGCCCGGGGGTGGGATCGGCTGGACCTGCTCGCCCAGGCTAAGCCCAAAGAGGGCCGCACATGGGGGTCCAGCCGCAACAAAACAGTCTTCCAAGGGAGCGTGAAGACTGTGGGTTGCTTCCCAAGAGACAAGCTGGATTGCGCCTGGGGACCCCGGCCGCCATGTGGCCGGGGCTCACGTCCAAGAGCATCAGCCCCGCCCCTCTTCCAGACCCGGGCTTGGGTCTAGCCACGACCCTGGCGGCACCTATCCCAGGGGTGGGATCGGCTGCACCTGCTTGCCGACGCTAAGCCCAAAGAGGGCCGCGCATGGGGGTCCAGCCACCCAGAAACAGTCTTCCGAGGGAGCGTGAAGACTGTGGGTTGCTTCCCAGGAAACAAGCTGGATTGCGCCTGGGGACCCTGGTCCCCATGTGGCCGGGGCTAACGTCCCCAAGCGTCAGCCCCACCCCTCTTCCCGGCCCGGGCTTGGGTCTAGCCACGCCCCTGGCGGCCCCAGCCCGGGGGTTGGATCGGCTGTACCTGCTGGCCGATGCTACCCCAAAGAGGGCCGCGCGTGGGGGTCCAGCCGCCCCAAAGCAGTCTTCCAAGGGAGCGTGAAGACTGTGGGTTGCTTCCCAGGAGACAAGCTGGAATGCACTTGGGGACCCTGGCCGCCATGTGGCCGGGCTCAGGTCCCAGAGCGTCAGCCCCGCCCCTCTTCCCGGCCCGGGCTTGGGTCTAACCACGCCCCTGGCGGCCCCAGCCCGGGGGTGGGATCGGCTGGACCTGCTCGCACACACTAAGCCCAAAGAGGGCCCCACATGGGAGTGCACCCTCCCCGAAACAGTCTTCCGAGGGAGCGTGAAGACTGTGGGTTGCTTCCCAGGAGACAAGCTGGATTGCGCCTGGGGACCCCGGCCGCCATGTGGCCGGGGCTCACGTCACCGAGCATCAGCCCCGCCCCTCTTCCCGGCCCGGGCTTGGGTCTAGCCACGCCCCTGGCGGCCCCAGCCCGGGGGTGGGATCGGCTGGACCTGCTCGCCCAAGCTAAGCCCAAAGAGGGCCGCGCGTGGGGGTCCAGCCGCAACAAAACAGTCTTCCGAGGGAGCGTGAAGACTGTGGGTTGCTTCCCAAGAGACAAGCTGGATTGCGCCTGGGGACCCTGGCCGCCATGTGGCCGGGGCTCACTTCCCCGAGCATCAGCCCCGCCCTCTTCCAGACCCAGGCTTGGGTCTAGCCACGACCCTGGCGGCACCTATCCCAGGGGTGGGATCGGCTGCACCTGCTTGCCGACGCTAAGCCCAAAGAGGGCCGCGCATGGGGGTCCAGCCACCCAGAAACAGTCTTCCGAGGGAGCGTGAAGACTGTGGGTTGCTTCCCAGGAAACAAGCTGGATTGCGCCTGGGGACCCTGGTCCCCATGTGGCCGGGGCTAACGTCCCCAAGCGTCAGCCCCACCCCTCTTCCCGGCCCGGGCTTGGGTCTAGCCACGCCCCTGGCGGCCCCAGCCCGGGGGTTGGATCGGCTGTACCTGCTGGCCGATGCTACCCCAAAGAGGGCCGCGCGTGGGGGTCCAGCCGCCCCAAAGCAGTCTTCCAAGGGAGCGTGAAGACTGTGGGTTGCTTCCCAGGAGACAAGCTGGAATGCACTTGGGGACCCTGGCCGCCATGTGGCCGGGCTCAGGTCCCAGAGCGTCAGCCCCGCCCCTCTTCCCGGCCCGGGCTTGGGTCTAACCACGCCCCTGGCGGCCCCAGCCCGGGGGTGGGATCGGCTGGACCTGCTCGCACACACTAAGCCCAAAGAGGGCCCCACATGGGAGTGCACCCTCCCCGAAACAGTCTTCCGAGGGAGCGTGAAGACTGTGGGTTGCTTCCCAGGAGACAAGCTGGATTGCGCCTGGGGACCCCGGCCGCCATGTGGCCGGGGCTCACGTCACCGAGCATCAGCCCCGCCCCTCTTCCCGGCCAGGGCTTGGGTCTAGCCACGCCCCTGGCGGCCCCAGCCCGGGGGTGGGATCGGCTGGACCTGCTCGCCCAAGCTAAGCCCAAAGAGGGCCGCGCGTGGGGGTCCAGCCGCAACAAAACAGTCTTCCGAGGGAGCGTGAAGACTGTGGGTTGCTTCCCAAGAGACAAGCTGGATTGCGCCTGGGGACCCTGGCCGCCATGTGGCCGGGGCTCACTTCCCCGAGCATCAGCCCCGCCCTCTTCCAGACCCGGGCTTGGGTCTAGCCACGCCCCTGGCGGCCCCAGCCCGGGGGTGGGATCGGCTGGACCTGCTCGCCGATGCTAAGCCCAAAGAGGGCCGCACGTGGGGGTCCAGCCACCCAGAAAGAGTCTTCCGAGTGAGCGTGAAGACTGGGTTGCTTCCCAGGAGACAAGCTGGATTACGCCTGGGGACCCCGGCCGCCATGTGGCCGGGGCTCACGTCCCCGAGCGTCAGCCCTGCCCCTCTTCCCGGCCATGGTTTGGGTCTAGCCACGCCCCTGGCGGCCCCAGCCCGGGGGTGGGATCGGCTGGACGTGCTCGCACACACTAAGCCCAAAGAGGGCCCCACATGGGAGTGCACCCTCCCCGAAACAGTCTTCCGAGGGAGCGTGAAGACTGTGGGTTGCTTCCCAAGAGACAAGCTGGATTGCGCTTGAGGACCCCGGCCGCCATGTGGCCGGGGCTCACGTCCCCGAGCATCAGCCCCGCCCCTCTTCCCCTCCAGGGCTTGGGTCTAGCCATGCCCCTGATGGCCCCAGCCCAGGGGTGGGATCGGCTGGACCTGCTCGCCGACACATAGCCCAAAGAGGGCCCCGCATGGTGGTCCAGCCTCCCCAAAACAGTCTTCTGAGGGAGCGTGAAGACTGTGGGTTGCTTCCCAGGAGACAAGCTGGATTGCGCTTGAGGACCCCGGCCGCCATGTGGCCGGGGCTCACGTCCCCGAGCATCAGCCCCACCCCTCTTCCCCTCCAGGGCTTGGGTCTAGCCACGCCCCTGGCGGCCCCAGCCCGGGGGTGGGATCAGATGGACCTGCTCGCCGATGCTAAGCCCAAAGAGGGCCGCACGTGGGGGTCCAGCCGCCATGACACTGTCTTCTGAGGGAGCGTGAAGACTGTGGGTTGCTTCCCAGGAGACAAGCTGGATTGCGCCTGAGGACGCCGGCCGCCATGTGGCCGGGGCTCACGTCCCCAAGCGAAAGCCCCGCCCCTCTTCCCGGCCCGGGCTTGGGTCTAGCCACGCCCCTGGCGGCCCCAGCCCGGGGGTGGGATCGGCTGGACCTGCTCGCCCAAGCTAAGCCCAAAGAGGGCCGCGCGTGGGGGTCCAGCCACCCAGAAACAGTCTTCCGAGGGAGCGTGAAGACTGGGTTGCTTCCCAGGAGACCAGCTGGATTGCGCCTGGGGACCCTGGCCGCCATGTGGCCGGGGTTCACTTCCCCGAGCATCAGCCCCGCCCCTCTTCCCGGCCCGTGCTTGGGTCTAGCCACGCCCCTGATGGCCCCAGCCCGGGGGTGGGATCCTCTGGACCTGCTGGCCGACACTAAGCCCAAAGAGGGCCGCGCGTGGGGGTCCAGCCACCCAGAAAGAGTCTTCCGAGTGAGCGTGAAGACTGGGTTGCTTCCCAGGAGACAAGCTGGATTGCGCTTGAGGACCCCGGCCGCCATGTGGCCGGGGCTCACGTCCCCGAGCGTCAGCCCCGCCCCTCTTCCCGGCCATGGTTTGGGTCTAGCCACGCCCCTGGCGGCCCCAGCCCGGGGGTGGGATCCTCTGGACCTGCTCGCCCAAGCTAAGCCCAAAGAGGGCCACTCGTGGGGGTCCAGCTGCCTCAAAGAAGTCTTCTGAGGGAGTGTGAAGACTGTGGGTTGCTTCCCAGGAGACAAGCTGGATTGCGCCTGGGGACCCCGGCAGCCATGTGGCCAGGGCTCACGTCCCCGAGCGTCAGCCCCACCCCTCTTCCCGGCCCGGGCTTGGGTCTAGCCACGCCCCTGGCGGCCCCAGCCCGGGGGTGGGATCGGCTGGACCTGCTCGCCCAAGCTAAGCCCAAAGAGGGCCGCACGTGGGGGTCCAGCCGCCATGAAACTGTCTTCCGAGGGAGCGTGAAGACTGTGGGTTGCTTCCCAGGAGACAAGCTGGAATGCACCTGGAGACCCCGGCCGCCATGTGGCCGGGGCTCACGTCCCCGAGCGTCAGCCCCGCCCCTCTTCCCGGCCCAGGCTTGGGTCTAACCACGCCCCTGGGGGCCCCAGCCCGGGGGTGGGATCGGCTGGACCTGCTCGCCCACACTAAGTCCAAAGAGGGCCCCACATGGGAGTGCACCCTCCCCGAAACAGTCTTTTGAGCGAGCGTGAAGACTGTGGGTTGCTTCCCAAGAGACAAGCTGGATTGCGCCTGAGAACCCCGGCCGCCATGTGGCTGGGGCTCACGTCCAACAGCGTCAGCCCTGCCCTCTTCCAGGCCCGGGATTGGGTCTAGCCACTCCCCTGACAGCCCCAGCCCGGGGGTGGGATCGGCTGGACCTGCTCATCGACACATAGCCCAAAGAGGGCGGCGCGTGGGGGTCCAGCCGCCCAGAAAGAGTCTTCCAAGGGAGCGTGAAGACTGTGGGTTGCTTCCCAGGAGACAAGCTAGATTGCGCCTGGGGACCCTGGCCGCCATGTGGCCGGGGCTCACTTCCCCGAGCATCAGCCCCGCCCCTCTTCTCGGCCAGGGTTTGGGTCTAGCCACGCCCCTGGCGGCCCCAGACCGGGGGTGGGATCGGCTGGACCTGCTCGCCCACGCTAAGCCCAAAGAGGTCCACTCGTGGGGGTCCAGCTGCCCCAAAGAAGTCTTCTGAGGGAGCGTGAAGACTGTGGGTTGCTTCCCAGGAGACAAGCTGGATTGCGCCTGGGGACCCCGGCCGCCATGTGGCCAGGGCTCACGTCCCCGAGCGTCAGCCCCACCCCTCTTCCCGGCCCGGGCTTGGGTCTAGCCACGCCCCTGGCGGCCCCAGCCCGGGGGTGGGATCGGCTGGACCTGCTCGCCCACGCTAAGCCCAAAGAGGGCCGCACGTGGGGGTCCAGCCACCCAGAAAGAGTCTTCCGAGTGAACGTGAAGACTGGGTTGCTTCCCAGGAGACAAGCTGGATTGCGCCTGGGGACCCCGGCCGCCATGTGGCCGGGGCTCACGTCCCCGAGCGTCAGCCCCACCCCTCTTCCCGGCCCGGGCTTGGGTCTAGCCACGCCCCTGGCGGCCCCAGCCCGGGGGTGGGATCGGCTGTACGTGCTGGCCGATGCTACCCCAAAGAGGGCCGCGCGTGGGGGTCCAGCCGCCCCAAAGCAGTCTTCCAAGGGAGCGTGAAGACTGTGGGTTGCTTCCCAGGAGACAAGCTTGATTGCGCCTGGGGACCCTGGTCCCCATGTGGCCGGGGCTAACGTCCCCGAGCATCAGCCCCGCCCCTCTTCCCGGCCAGGGCTTGGGTCTAGCCACACCCCTGGCGGCCCCAGCCCGGGGGTGGGATCGGCTGGACCTGCTCGCCCACGCTAAGCCCAAAGAGGGCCGCGCGTGGGGGTCCAGCAGCCCCGAAACAGTCTTCTGAGCGAGCGTGAAGACTGTGGGTTGCTTCCCAAGAGACAAGCTGGATTGCGCCTGGGGACCCCGGCCGCCATGTGGCCGGGGCTCACGTCCAAGAGCGTCAGCCCTGCCCTCTTCCAGGCCCGGGCTTGTGTCTAGCCACGCCCCTGACAGCCCCAGCCCGGGGGTGGGATCGGCTGGACCTGCTCGTCGACACATAGCCCAAAGAGGGCAACGCGCAGGGGTCCAGGCGCCCCAAAACAGTCTTCCGAGGGAGCGTGAAGAGTGTGGGTTGCTTCCCAGGAGACAAGCTGGATTGCGCCTGGGGACCCCGGCCGCCATGTGGCCGGGGTTCGCTTCCCTGAGCGTCAGCCCCGCCCCTCTTCCCGGCCCGGGCTTGGGTCTAGCCACGCACCTGTTGGACCCAGCCCGGGGGTTGGATCGGCTGTACCTGCTGGCCGATGCTACCCCAAAGAGGGCCGCGTGTGGGGGTCCAGCCGCCCCAAAGCAGTCTTCCAAGGGAGCGTGAAGACTGTGGGTTGCTTCCCAGGAGACAAGCTGGAATGCACTTGGGGACCGCGGCCGCCATGTGGCCGGGGCTCAGGTCCCAGAGCGTCAGCCCCGCCCCTCTTCCCGGCCCAGGCTTGGGTCTAACCACGCCCCTGGCGGCCCCAGCCCGGGGTTGGGATCGGCTGGACCTGCTCGCACACACTAAGCCCAAAGAGGGCCCCACATGGGAGTGCACCCTCCCCTAAACAGTCTTCCGAGGGAGCGTGAAGACTGTGGGTTGCTTCCCAAGAGACAAGCTGGATTGCGCTTGAGGACCCCGGCCGCCATGTGGCCGGGGCTCACGTCCCCGAGCATCAGCCCCACCCCTCTTCCCCTCCAGGGCTTGGGTCTAGCCATGCCCCTGATGGCCCCAGCCCAGGGGTGGGATCGGCTGGACCTGCTCATCGACACATAGCCCAAAGAGGGCCCGCATGGTGGTCCAGCCGCCCCAAAACAGTCTTCTGAGGGAGCGTGAAGACTGTGGGTTGCTTCCCAGGAGACAAGCTGGATTGCGCCTGGGGACCCCGGCCTCCATGTGGCCGGGGCTCACGTCCCCAAAAGTCAGCCCCGCCCCTCTTCCCGGCCAGGGCTTGAGTCTAGCCACGCCCCTGGCGGCCCCAGCCCGGGGGTGGATCAGATGGACCTGCTCGCCGAAGCTAAGCCCAAAGAGGGCCGCACGTGGGGGTCCAGCCGCCATGACACTGTCTTCTGAGGGAGCGTGAAGACTGTGGGTTGCTTCCCAGGAGACAAGCTGGATTGCGCCTGAGGACGCCGGCCGCCATGTGGCCGGGGCTCACGTCCCCAAGCGAAAGCCCCGCCCCTCTTCCCGGCCCGGGCTTGGGTCTAGCCACGCCCCTGGCGGCCCCAGCCCGGGGGTGGGATCGGCTGGACCTGCTCGCCCAAGCTAAGCCCAAAGAGGGCCGCGCGTGGGGGTCCAGCCACCCAGAAACAGTCTTCCGAGGGAGCGTGAAGACTGTGGGTTGCTTCCCAGGAGCCCAGCTGGATTGCGCCTGGGGACCCTGGCCGCCATGTGGCCGGGGTTCACTTCCCCGAGCATCAGCCTCGCCCCTCTTCCCGGCCCGTGCTTGGGTCTAGCCACGCCCGTGATGGCCCCAGCCCGGGGGTGGGATCCTCTGGACCTGCTGGCCGACACTAAGCCCAAAGAGGGCCGCGCGTGGGGGTCCAGCCACCCAGAAAGAGTCTTCCGAGTGAGCGTGAAGACTGGGTTGCTTCCCAGGAGACAAGCTGGATTGCGCCTGGGGACACTGACAGCCATTTGGCCGGGGCTCATGTACAAGAGCATCAGCCCCGCCCCTCTTCCCGGCCCGGGCTTGGGTCTAGCCACTCACCTGGCAGCCCCAGCCCGGGGGTGGGATCGGCTGGACCTGCTGGCCGATGCCAACCCAAAGAGGGCCGCGCGTGGGGGTCCAGCCGACCCAAAGCAGTCTTCCAAGGGAGCGTGAAGACTGTGGGTTGCTTCCCAGGAGACAAGCTGGATTGCGCCTGGGGACCCTGGTCCCCATGTGGCCGGGGCTAACGTCCCCGAGCATCAGCCCCGCCCCTCTTCCCGGCCAGGGCTTGGGTCTAGCCACGCCCCTGGCGGCCCCAGCCCGGGGGTGGGATCGGCTGGACCTGCTCGCCCAGGCTAAGCCCAAAGAGGGCGGCGCGTGGGGGTCCAGCCGCACCAAAACAGTCTTCCGAGGGAGCGTGAAGAGTGTGGGTTGCTTCCCAGGAGACAAGCTGGATTGCGCCTGGGGACCTTGGCCGCCATGTGGCCGGGGTTCGCTTCCCTGAGCGTCAGCCCCGCCCCTCTTCCCGGCCCGGGCTTGGGTCTAGCCACGCACCTGTTGGCCCCAGCCCGGGGTGGGATCGGCTGGACCTGCTCGCCCACGCTAAGCCCAAAGAGGGCCGCGCGTGGGGGTCCAGCCGCCCTGTAACAGTCTTCTGAGGGAGCGTGAAGACTGTGGGTTGCTTCCCAGGAGACCAGCTGGATTGCGCCTGGGGACACTGACAGCCATGTGGCCGGGGCTCACGTCCAAGAGCATCAGCCCCGCCCCTCTTCCCGGCCCGGGCTTAGGTCTAGCCACGCCCCTGGCGGCCCCAGCCCGGGGGTGGGATCCTCTGGACCTTCTCGCCCAAGCTAAGCCCAAAGAGGGCCGCGCGTAGGGGTCCAGCCGCCCTGTAACAGTCTTCTGAGGGACCGTGAAGACTGTGAGTTGCTTCCCAGGAGACAAGCTGGATTGCGCCTGGGGACCTTGGCCGCCATGTGGCCGGGGCTCAGGTCCCAGAGCGTCAGCCCCGCCCCTCTTCCCGGCCCGGGCTTGGGTCTAGCCACGCCCCTGGCGGCCCCAGCCCGGGGTTGGGATCGGCTGGACCTGCTCGCCGACACTAAGCCCAAAGAGGGCCCCGCATGGGGGTCCAGCCGCCCCAAAACAGTCTTCTGAGGGAGCGTGAAGACTGTGGGTTGCTTCCCAGGAGACAAGCTGGATTGCGCCTGGGGACCCTGACCCCCATGTGGCCGGGGATCACGTCCCCGAGCGTCAGCCCCGCCCCTCTTCCCGGCCAGGGCTTGGGTCTAGCCACGCCCCTGGCGGCCCCAGCCCGGGGGTGGGATCGGCTGGACCTGCTCGCCCAGGCTAAGCCCAAAGAGGGCCGCGCGTGGGGGTCCAGCTGCCCCAAAGAAGTCTTCTGAGGGAGCGTGAAGACTGTGGGTTGCTTCCCAAGAGACAAGCTGGATTGCGCCTGGGGACCCCGGCCGCCATGTGGCCGGGGCTCACGTCCAAGAGCATCAGCCCCGCCCTCTTCCAGACCCGGGCTTGGGTCTAGCCACGCCCCTGGCGGCACCTATCCCAGGGGTGGGATCGGCTGCACCTGCTCGCCCAAGCTAAGCCCAAAGAGGGCCGCGCGTGGGGTCCAGCCACCCAGAAACAGTCTTCCGAGGGAGCGTGAAGACTGTGGGTTGCTTCCCAAGAGACAAGCTGGATTGCGCCTGGGGACCCCGGCCGCCATGTGGCCGGGGCTCACGTCCAAGAGCATCAGCCCCGCCCTCTTCCAGACCCGGGCTTGGGTCGAGCCACGCCCCTGGCGGCACCTATCCCAGGGGTGGGATCGGCTGCACCTGCTTGCCGACGCTAAGCCCAAAGAGGGCCGCGCGTGGGGGTCCAGCCACCCAGAAACAGTCTTCCGAGGGAGCGTGAAGACTGTGGGTTGCTTCCCAGGAGACAAGCTGGATTGCGCCTGGGGACCCTGGTCCCCATGTGGCCGGGGCTAACGTCCCCAAGCGTCAGCTCCTCCCCTCTTCCCGGCCCGGGCTTGGGTCTAGCCACGCCCCTGGCGGCCCCAGCCCGGGGGTGGGATCGGCTGGAACTGCTCGCCAACGCTAAGCCCAAAGAGGGCGGCGCGTGGGGGTCCAGCCGCAATAAAACAGTCTTCTGAGGGACCGTGAAGACTGTGGGTTGCTTCCCAAGAGACAAGCTGGATTGCGCCTGAGGACCCCGGCCGCCATGTGGATGGGGGCTCACGTCCAAGAGCATCAGCCCCGCCCTCTTCCAGACCCGGGCTTGGGTCTAGCCACGCCCCTGGCGGCCCCAGCCCGGGGGTGGGATCGGCTGGACCTCCTCGCCCACGCTAAGCCCAAAGAGGGCCGCGAGTGGGGGTCCAGCCACCCAGAAACAGTCTTCCGAGGGAGCGTGAAGACTGTGGGTTGCTTCCCAGGAGACAAGCTGGATTGCGCCTGGGGACCCCGGCCGCCATGTGGCCGGGGCTCACGTCCCCGAGCGTCAGCCCCGCCCCTCTTCCCGGCCCGGGTTTTGGTCTCGCCACGCCCCTGGCGGCCCCAGCCCGGGGGTGGGATCGGCTGGACCTGCTCGCCCACGCTAAGCCCAAAGAGGGCCACTCGTGGGGGTCCAGCTGCCCCAAAGAAGTCTTCTGAGGGAGCGTGAAGACTGTGGGTTGCTTCCCAGGAGACAAGCTGGAATGCACTTGGGGACCCTGGCCGCCATGTGGCCGGGGCTCAGGTCCCAGAGCGTCAGCCCCGCCCCTCTTCCCGGCCCGGGCTTGGGTCTAACCACGCCCCTGGCGGCCCCAGCCCGGGGGTGGGATCGGCTGGACCTGCTCGCACACACTAAGCCCAAAGAGGGCCCACATGGGAGTGCACCCTCCCCGAAACAGTCTTCCGAGGGAGCGTGAAGACTGTGGGTTGCTTCCCAGGAGACAAGCTGGATTGCCCCTGGGGACCCCGGCCGCCATGTGGCCGGGGCTCACGTCACCGAGCGTCAGCCCCGCCCCTCTTCCCAGCCCGGGCTTGGGTCTAGCCACGCCCCTGGCGGCCCCAGCCCGGGGGTGGGATCGGCTGGACCTGCTCGCCCAAGCTAAGCCCAAAGAGGGCCGCGCGTGGGGGTCCAGCCGCAACAAAACAGTCTTCCGAGGGAGCGTGAAGACTGTGGGTTGCTTCCCAAGAGACAAGCTGGATTGCGCCTGGGGACCCTGGCCGCCATGTGGCCGGGGCTCACTTCCCCGAGCATCAGCCCCGCCCTCTTCCAGACCCGGGCTTGGGTCTAGCCACGCCCCTGGCGGCCCCAGCCCGGGGGTGGGATCAGATGGACCTGCTCGCCGATGCTAAGCCCAAAGAGGGCCGCGCGTGGGGGTCCAGCCACCCAGAAAGAGTCTTCCGAGTGAGCGTGAAGACTGGGTTGCTTCCCAGGAGACAAGCTGGATTGCGCCTGGGGACCCCGGCCGCCATGTGGCCGGGGCTCACGTCCCCGAGCGTCAGCCCCGCCCTCTTCCCGGCCATGGTTTGGGTCTAGCCACGCCCCTGGCGGCCCCAGCCCGGGGGTGGGATCGGCTGGACCTGCTCGCCCACGCTAAGCCCAAAGAGGGCCACTCGTGGGGGTCCAGCTGCCCCAAAGAAGTCTTCTGAGGGAGCGTGATGACTGTGGGTTGCTTCCCAGGAGACAAGCTGGATTGCGCCTGGGGACCCCGGCAGCCATGTGGCCGGGGCTCACGTCCCCGAGCGTCAGCCCCACCCCTCTTCCCAGCCCCGGCTTGGGTCTAGCCACGCCCCTGGCGGCCCCAGCCCGGGGGTTGGATCGGCTGTACCTGCTGGCCGATGCTACCCCAAAGAGGGCCGCACGTGGGGGTCCAGCCGCCCCAAAGCAGTCTTCCAAGGGAGCGTGAAGACTGTGGGTTGCTTCCCAGGAGACAAGCTGGAATGCACTTGGGGACCCCGGCCGCCATGTGGCCGGGGCTCAGGTCCCAGAGCGTCAGCCCCGCCCCTCTTCCCGGCCCGGGCTTGGGTCTAACCACGCCCCTGGCGGCCCCAGCCCGGGGGTGGGATCGGCTGGACCTGCTCGCACACACTAAGCCCAAAGAGGGCCCCACATGGGAGTGCACCCTCCCCGAAACAGTCTTCCGAGGGAGCGTGAAGACTGTGGGTTGCTTCCCAAGAGACAAGCTGGACTGAGCTTGAGGACCCCGGCCGCCATGTGGCCGGGGCTCACGTCCCCGAGCATCAGCCCCACCCCTCTTCCCCTCCAGGGCTTGGGTCTAGCCATGCCCCTGATGGCCCCAGCCCGGGGGTGGGATCGGCTGGACCTGCTCGCCCAAGCTAAGCCCAAAGAGGGCCGCGCGTGTGGGTCCAGCCACCCAGAAACAGTCTTCAGAGGGAGCGTGAAGACTGTGGGTTGCTTCCCAGGAGACCAGCTGGATTGCGCCTGGGGACCCTGGCCGCCATGTGGCCGGGGTTCACTTCCCCGAGCGTCAGCCCCGCCCCTATTCCCGGCCCGTGCTTGGGTCTAGCCACACCCCTGATGGCCCCAGCCCGGGGGTGGGATCCTCTGGACCTGCTGGCCGACACTAAGCCCAAAGAGGGCCGCGCGTGGGGGTCCAGCCACCCAGAAAGAGTCTTCCGAGTGAGCGTGAAGACTGGGTTGTTTCCCAGGAGACAAGCTGGATTGCGCCTGGGGACCCTGGCCCCCATGTGGCCGGGGCTCACGTCCCCGAGCGTCAGCCCCGCCCCTCTTCCCAGCCAGGGTTTGGGTCTAGCCACACCCCTGGCGGCCCCAGCCCGGGGGTGGGATCGGCTGGACCTGCTCGCCCACGCTAAGCCCAAAGAGGGCGGCGCGTGGGGGTCCAGGCGCCCCGAAACAGTCTTCCGAGGGAGCGTGAAGACTGTGGGTTGCTTCCCAGGAGACAAGTTGGATTGCGCCTGGGGACCCCGGCCGCCATGTGGCCGGGGCTCACGTCCCCGAGCGTCAGCCCCGCCCCTCTTCCCGGCCCGGGCTTGGGTCTAGCCACGCCCCTGATGGCCCCAGCCCGGGGGTGGGATCAGATGGACCTGCTCGCCGATGCTAAGCCCAAAGAGGGCCGCACGTGGGGGTCCAGCCGCCCCAAAACAGTCTTCTGAGGGAGCGTGAAGACTGGGTTGCTTCCCAGGAGACAAGCTTGATTGCGCCTGAGGACGCCGGCCGCCATGTGGCCAGGGCTCAGGTCCCCGAGCGTCAGCCCCGCCCCTCTTCCCAGCCCGGGCTTGGGTCTAGCCACGCCCCTGGCGGCCCCAGCCCGGGGGTGGGATCGGCTGGACCTGCTCGCCCACGCTAAGCCCAAAGAGGGCGGCACGTGGGGGTCCAGCCACCCCGAAACAGTCTTCAGAGGGAGCGTGAAGACTGTGGGTTGCTTCCCAGGAGACAAGCTGGATTGCGCCTGGGGACCCTGGTCCCCATGTGGCCGGGGCTCACGTCCCCGAGCATCAGCCCCTCCCTCTTCCAGGCCCGGGCTTGGGTCTAGCCACGCCCCTGATGGCCCCAGCCCGGGGGTGGGATCCTCTGGACCTGCTGGCCGACACTAAGCCCAAAGAGGGCCACGCATGGGGGTGCACCGTCCCCGAAACAGTCTTCCGAGGGAGCGTGAAGACTGTGGGTTGCTTCCCAAGAGCAAGCTGGATTGCGCCTGGGGACCCCGGCCGCCATGTGGCCGGGGCTCACGTCCCCAAGCGTCAGCCCCGCCCCTCTTCTCGGCCCGGGCTTGGGTCTAGCCACGCCCCTGTCGGCCCCAGCCCGGGGGTGGGATCAGCTGGACCTGCTCGCCGACACATAGCCCAAAGAGGGCCGCACGTGCGGGTCCAGCCGCCATGAAACTGTTTTCCGAGGGAGCGTGAAGACTGTGGGTTGCTTCCCAGGAGACAAGCTGGAATGCACTTGGGGACCCCAGCCGCCATGTGGCTGGGGCTCAGGTCCCAGAGCGTCAGCCCCGCCCCTCTTCGCGGCCCGGGCTTGGGTCTAACCACGCCCCTGGCGGCCCCAGCCCGGGGGTGGGATCGGCTGGACCTGCTCGCACACACTAAGCCCAAAGAGGGCCCCACATGGGAGTGCACCCTCCCCGAAACAGTCTTCTGAGGGAGCGTGAAGACTGTGGGTTGCTTCCCAAGAGACAAGCTGGATTGCGCTTGAGGACCCCGGCCGCCATGTGGCCGGGGCTCACGTCCCCGAGCATCAGCCCCACCCCTCTTCCCGGCCTGGGCTTGGGTCTAGCCATGCCCCTGATGGCCCCAGCCCAGGGGTGGGATCGGCTGAACCTGCTCGCCCAGGCTAAGCCCAAAGAGGGCACCGCATGGTGGTCCAGCCGCCCCAAAACAGTCTTCTGAGGGAGCGTGAAGACTGTGGGTTGCTTCCCAGGAGACAAGCTGGATTGCGCCTGGGGACCCCGGCCTCCATGTGGCCGGGGCTCACGTCCCCAAAAGTCAGCCCCGCCCCTCTTCCCGGCCAGGGCTTGGGTCTAGCCACGCCCCTGGCGGCCCCAGCCCGGGGGTGGTATCGGCTGGACCTGCTCGCCCAAGCTAAGCCCAAAGAGGGCCGCGCGTGGGGGTCCAGCCACCCAGGAACAGTCTTCAGAGGGAGCGTGAAGACTGTGGGTTGCTTCCCAGGAGACAAGCTGGATTGCGCCTGGGGACCTTGGCCGCCATGTGGCCGGGGTTCACTTCCCCGAGCCTCAGCCCCGCCCCTCTTCCCGGCCCGTGCTTGGGTCTAGCCACGCCCCTGATGGCCCCAGCCCGGGGGTGGGATCCTCTGGACCTGCTGGCCGACACTAAGCCCAAAGAGGGCCGCGCGTGGGGGTCCAGCCACCCAGAAAGAGTCTTCCGAGTGAGCGTGAAGACTGGGTTGCTTCCCAGGAGACAAGCTGGATTGCGCCTGGGGACCCCGGCCGCCATGTGGCCGGGGCTCAAGTCCCCAAGCGTCAGCCCCGCCCCTCTTCCCGGCCAGGGCTTGGGTCTAGCCACGCCCCTGGCGGCCCCAGCCCGGGGGTGGTATCGGCTGGACCTGCTCGCCCAAGCTAAGCCCAAAGAGGGCCGCGCGTGGGGGTCCAGCCACCCAGAAACAGTCTTCAGAGGGAGCGTGAAGACTGTGGGTTGCTTCCCAGGAGACAAGCTGGATTGCGCCTGGGACCTTGGCCGCCATGTGGCCGGGGTTCACTTCCCCGAGCGTCAGCCCCGCCCCTCTTCCCGGCCAGGGTTTGGGTCTAGCCACGCCCCTGGCGGCCCCACGCCCGGGGGTGGGATCGGCTGGACCTGCTCGCCGACACTAAGCCCCAAAGAGGGCCGCGCGTGGGGGTCCAGGCGCCCCAAAACAGTCTTCCAAGGGAGCGTGAAGACTGTGGGTTGCTTCCCAGGAGACAAGCTGGATTGCGCCTGGGGACCCTGGCCGCCATGTGGCCGGGGCTCACGTCCCCGAGCGTCAGCCCCGCCCCTCTTCCCAGCCCGGGCTTGGGTCTAGCTACGCCCCTGGCGGCCCCAGCCCGGGGGTGGGATCGGCTGTACGTGCTGGCCGATGGTACCCCAAAGAGGGCCGCGCGTGGGGGTCCAGCCGCCCCAAAGCAGTCTTCCAAGGGAGCGTGAAGACTGTGGGTTGCTTCCCAGGAGACAAGCTGGATTGCGCCTGGGGACCCTGGCCGCCATGTAGCCGGGGTTCACTTCCCCGAGCGTCAGCCCCGCCCCTCTTCCCGGCCCGTGCTTGGGTCTAGCCACGCCCCTGATGGCCCCAGCCCGGGGGTGGGATCGGCTGGACCTGCTCGCACACACTAAGCCCAAAGAGGGCCCCACATGGGAGTGCACCCTCCCCGAAACAGTCTTCCGAGGGAGCGTGAAGACTGTGGGTTGCTTCCCAAGAGACAAGCTGGATTGCGCTTGAGGACCCCGGCCGCCATGTGGCCGGGGCTCACGTCCCCGAGCATCAGCCCCACCCCTCTTCCCCTCCAGGTCTTGGGTCTAGCCATGCCCCTGATGGCCCCAGCCCGGGGGTGGGATCCTCTGGACCTGCTGGCCGACACTAAGCCCAAAGAGGGCCGCGCGTGGGGGTCCAGCCACCCAGAAAGAGTCTTCCGAGTGAGCGTGAAGACTGGGTTGCTTCCAAGGAGACAAGCTGGATTGCCCCTGGGGACCCCGGCCGCCATGTGGCCGGGGCTCACATCCCCGAGCGTCAGCCCCGCCCCTCTTCCCAGCCCGGGCTTGGGTCTAGCTACGCCCCTGGCGGCCCCAGCCCGGGCGTGGGATCGGCTGTACGTGCTGGCCGATGGTACCCCAAAGAGGGCCGCGCGTGGGGGTCCAGCCGCCCCAAAGCAGTCTTCCAAGGGAGCGTGAAGACTGTGGGTTGCTTCCCAGGAGACAAGCTGGATTGCGCCTGGGGACCCTGGTCCCCATGTGGCCGGGGCTAACATCCCCAAGCATCAGCCCCGCCCCTCTTCCCGGCCAGGGCTTGGGTCTAGCCACGCCCCTGGCGGCCCCAGCCCGGGGGTGGGATCGGCTGGACCTGCTCTCCCACGCTAATCCCAAAGAGGGCCGCGCGTGGGGGTCCAGCCACCCAGAAACAGTCTTCAGAGGGAGCGTGAAGACTGTGGGTTGCTTCCCAGGAGACAAGCTGGATTGCGCCTGGGGACCCTGGCCGCCATGTAGCCGGGGTTCACTTCCCCGAGCGTCAGCCCCGCCCCTCTTCCCGGCCCGTGCTTGGGTCTAGCCACGCCCCTGATGGCCCCAGCCCGGGGGTGGGATCCTCTGGACCTGCTGGCCGACACTAAGCCCAAAGAGGGCCGCGCGTGGGGGTCCAGCAACCCAGAAAGAGTCTTCCGAGTGAGCGTGAAGACTGGGTTGCTTCCCAGGAGACAAGCTGGATTGCGCCTGGGGACCCCGGCCGCCATGTGGCCGGGGCTCACGTCCCCGAGCGTCAGCCCCGCCCCTCTTCCCGGCCAGGGTTTGGGTCTAGCCACGCCCCTGGCGGCCCCAGCCCGGGGGTGGGATCGGCTGGACCTGCTCGCCCACGCAAATCCCAAAGAGGGCGGCGCGTGGGGGTCCAGGCGCCCCGAAACAGTCTTCTGAGGGAGCGTGAAGACTGTGGGTTGCTTCCCAGGAGACAAGCTGGATTGCGCCTGGGGACCCCGGCCGCCATGTGGCCGGGGCTCACGTCCCAGAGCGTCAGCCCCACCCCTCTTCCCGGCCCGGGCTTGGGTCTAGCCACGCCCCTGGCGGCCCCAGCCCGGGGGTGGTATCGGCTGTACGTGCTGGCCGATGCTACCCCAAAGAGGGCCGCGCGTGGGGGTCCAGCCGCCCCAAAGCAGTCTTCCAAGGGAGCGTGAAGACTGTGGGTTGCTTCCCAGGAGACAAGCTGGATTGCGCCTGGGGACCCCGGCCGCCATGTGGCCAGGGCTCACGTCACCGAGCGTCAGCCCCGCCCCTCTTCCCGGCCAGGGCTTGGGTCTAGCCACGCCCCTGGCGGCCCCAGCCCGGGGGTGGTATCGGCTGGACCTGCTCGCCCACGCTAAGCCCAAAGAGGGCCGCACGTAGGGGTCCAGCCGCCCGAAACAGTCTTCAGAGGGAGCGTGAAGACTGTGGGTTGCTTCCCAAGAGACAAGCTGGATTGCGCCTGGGGACCCCGGCCGCCATGTGGCCGGGGCTCACGTCCAAGAGCGTCAGCCCTGCCCTCTTCCAGGCCCGGGCTTGGGTCTAGCCACGCCCCTGACAGCCCCAGCCCGGGGGTGGGATCGGCTGGACCTGCTCGTCGACACATAGCCCAAAGAGGGCCGCGCGTGGGGGTCCAGCCGCACCAAAACAGTCTTCCGAGGGAGCGTGAAGAGTGTGGGTTGCTTCCCAGGAGACAAGCTGGATTGCGCCTGGGGATCCTGACCCCCATGTGGCCGGGGCTCACGTCCCCGAGCATCAGCCCCGCCCCTCTTCCCGGCCCGGGCTTGGGTCTAGCCACGCACCTGGCGGCCCCAGCCCGGGGGTGGGATCGGCTGGACCTGCTCGCCCACGCTAAGCCCAAAGAGGGCCGCGCGTGGGGGTCCAGCCGCCCTGTAACAGTCTTCTGAGGGAGCGTGAAGACTGTGGGTTGCTTCCCAGGAGACAAGCTGGATTGCGCCTGGGGACCCTGGTCCCCATGTGGCCGGGGCTAACATCCCCAAGCATCAGCCCCGCCCCTCTTCCCGGCCAGGGCTTGGGTCTAGCCACGCCCCTGGCGGCCCCAGCCCGGGGGTGGGATCGGCTGGACCTGCTCTCCCACGCTAATCCCAAAGAGGGCCGCGCGTGGGGGTCCAGCCACCCAGAAACAGTCTTCAGAGGGAGCGTGAAGACTGTGGGTTGCTTCCCAGGAGACAAGCTGGATTGCGCCTGGGGACCCTGGCCGCCATGTAGCCGGGGTTCACTTCCCCGAGCGTCAGCCCCGCCCCTCTTCCCGGCCCGGGCTTGGGTCTAGCCACGCCCCTGATGGCCCCAGCCCGGGGGTGGGATCCTCTGGACCTGCTGGCCGACACTAAGCCCAAAGAGGGCCGCGCGTGGGGGTCCAGCAACCCAGAAAGAGTCTTCCGAGTGAGCGTGAAGACTGGGTTGCTTCCCAGGAGACAAGCTGGATTGCGCCTGGGGACCCCGGCCGCCATGTGGCCGGGGCTCACGTCCCCGAGCGTCAGCCCCGCCCCTCTTCCCGGCCAGGGTTTGGGTCTAGCCACGCCCCTGGCGGCCCCAGCCCGGGGGTGGGATCGGCTGGACCTGCTCGCCCACGCAAATCCCAAAGAGGGCGGCGCGTGGGGGTCCAGGCGCCCCGAAACAGTCTTCTGAGGGAGCGTGAAGACTGTGGGTTGCTTCCCAGGAGACAAGCTGGATTGCGCCTGGGGACCCCGGCCGCCATGTGGCCGGGGCTCACGTCCCAGAGCGTCAGCCCCACCCCTCTTCCCGGCCCGGGCTTGGGTCTAGCCACGCCCCTGGCGGCCCCAGCCCGGGGGTGGTATCGGCTGTACGTGCTGGCCGATGCTACCCCAAAGAGGGCCGCGCGTGGGGGTCCAGCCGCCCCAAAGCAGTCTTCCAAGGGAGCGTGAAGACTGTGGGTTGCTTCCCAGGAGACAAGCTGGATTGCGCCTGGGGACCCCGGCCGCCATGTGGCCAGGGCTCACGTCACCGAGCGTCAGCCCCGCCCCTCTTCCCGGCCAGGGCTTGGGTCTAGCCACGCCCCTGGCGGCCCCAGCCCGGGGGTGGTATCGGCTGGACCTGCTCGCCCACGCTAAGCCCAAAGAGGGCCGCACGTAGGGGTCCAGCCGCCCGAAACAGTCTTCAGAGGGAGCGTGAAGACTGTGGGTTGCTTCCCAAGAGACAAGCTGGATTGCGCCTGGGGACCCCGGCCGCCATGTGGCCGGGGCTCACGTCCAAGAGCGTCAGCCCTGCCCTCTTCCAGGCCCGGGCTTGGGTCTAGCCACGCCCCTGACAGCCCCAGCCCGGGGGTGGGATCGGCTGGACCTGCTCGTCGACACATAGCCCAAAGAGGGCCGCGCGTGGGGGTCCAGCCGCACCAAAACAGTCTTCCGAGGGAGCGTGAAGAGTGTGGGTTGCTTCCCAGGAGACAAGCTGGATTGCGCCTGGGGATCCTGACCCCCATGTGGCCGGGGCTCACGTCCCCGAGCATCAGCCCCGCCCCTCTTCCCGGCCCGGGCTTGGGTCTAGCCACGCACCTGGCGGCCCCAGCCCGGGGGTGGGATCGGCTGGACCTGCTCGCCCACGCTAAGCCCAAAGAGGGCCGCGCGTGGGGGTCCAGCCGCCCTGTAACAGTCTTCTGAGGGAGCGTGAAGACTGTGGGTTGCTTCCCAGGAGACAAGCTGGATTGCGTCTGGGGACACTGACAGCCATGTGGCCGGAGCTCACGTCCAAGAGCATCAGCCCCGCCCCTCTTCCCGGCCCGGGCTTAGGTCTAGCCACGCCCCTGGCGGCCCCAGCCCGGGGGTGGGATCAGATGGACCTGCTCGCCCACGCTAAGCCCAAAGAGGGCCGCACGTAGGGGTCCAGCCGCCCTGTAACAGTCTTCTGAGGGAGCGTGAAGACTGTGGGTTGCTTCCCAGGAGACAAGCTGGATTGCGCCTGGGGACCCCGGCCGCCATGTGGCCGGGGCTCACGTCCCAGAGCGTCAGCCCCGCCCCTCTTCCCGGCCCGGGCTTGGGTCTAGCCACGCCCCTGGCGGCCCAAGCCCGGGGGTGGGATCGGCTGGACCTGCTCGCCCAAGCTAAGCCCAAAGAGGGCCGCGCGTGGGGGTCCAGCCACCCAGAAACAGTCTTCCGAGTGAGCGTGAAGACTGGGTTGCTTCCCAGGAGACAAGCTGGATTGCGCCTGGGGACCCCGGCCGCCATGTGGCCGGGGCTCACGTCCCCAAAAGTCAGCCCCGCCCCTCTTCCCGGCCCGGGCTTGGGTCTAGCCACGCCCCTGGCGGCCCCAGCCCGGGGGTGGGATCGGCTGGACCTGCTCGCCCACGCTAAGCCCAAAGAGGGCCGCGCGTGTGGGTCCAGCCACCCTGTAACTGTCTTCTGAGGGAGCGTGACGACTGTGGGTTGCTTCCCAGGAGACAAGCTGGATTGCGCCTGGGGACCCCGGCCACCATGTGGCCGGGGCTCACGTCCAAGAGCGTCAGCCCCGCCCCTCTTCCCGGCCCAGGCTTGGGTCTAGCCACGCCCCTGGCGGCCCCAGCCCGGGGGTGGGATCGGCTGGACCTGCTCGCCGACACTAAGCCCAAAGAGGGCCCCGCGTGGGGGTCCAGCCGCCCCAAAACAGTCTTCTGAGGGAGCGTGAAGACTGTGGGTTGCTTCCCAGGAGACAAGCTGGATTGCGCATGGGGACCCTGGCCGCCATGTGGCCGGGGCTCACGTCCAAGAGCGTCAGCCCTGCCCCTCTTCCCGGCCTAGGCTTGGGTCTAGCCACGCCCCTGGCGGCCCCAGCCCGGGGGTGGGATCGGCTGTACCTACTCGCCCATGCTAAGCCCAAAGAGGGCCGCGCGTTGGGGTCCAGCCTCCATGAAACTGTCTTCCGAGGGAGCGTGAAGACTGTGGGTTGCTTCCCAGGAGACAAGCTGGATTGCGCCTGGGGACCCTGGCCGCCATGTGGCCGGGGCTCACATCCAAGAGCGTCAGCCCCGCCCCTCTTCCCGGCCCGGGCTTGGGTCTAGCCACGCACCTGATGGCCCCAGCCCGGGGGTGGGATCAGATGGACCTGCTCGCCGATGCTAAGCCCAAAGAGGGCCGCACGTGGGGGTCCAGCCGCCCCAAAACAGTCTTCTGAGGGAGCGTGAAGACTGTGGGTTGCTTCCCAGGAGACAAGCTGGATTGCGCCTGGGGACCCCGGCCGCCATGTGGCCGGGGCTCACGTCCCCAAGAGTCAGCCCCGCCCCTCTTCCCGGCCCGGGCTTGGGTCTAGCCACGCCCCTGGCGGCCCCAGCCCAGGGGTGGGATCAGATGGACCTGCTCGCAGATGCTAAGCCCAAAGAGGGCCGCACCTGGGGGTCCAGCCGCAATGATACTGTCTTCCGAGGGAGCGTGAAGACTGTGGGTTGCTTCCCAGGAGACAAGCTCAATTGCGTCTGGGGACACTGACAGCCATGTGGCCGGGGCTCACGTCCAAGAGCATCAGCCCCGCCCCTCTTCCCGGCCCGGGCTTAGGTCTAGCCACGCCCCTGGCGGCCCCAGCCCGGGGGTGGGATCAGATGGACCTGCTCGCCCACGCTAAGCCCAAAGAGGGCCGCGCGTAGGGGTCCAGCCGCCCTGTAACAGTCTTCTGAGGGACCGTGAAGACTGTGGGTTGCTTCCCAGGAGACAAGCTGGATTGCGCCTGGGGACCCCGGCCGCCATGAGGCCGGGGCTCACGTCCACGAGCGTCAGCCCCGCCCCTCTTCCCGGCCAGGGCTTGGGTCTAGCCACGCCCCTGGCGGCCCCAGCCCGGGGGTGGGATCGGCTGGACCTGCTCGCCCAAGCTAAGCCCAAAGAGGGCCGCGCGTGGGGGTCCAGCCACCCAGAAACAGTCTTCCGAGTGAGCGTGAAGACTGGGTTGCTTCCCAGGAGACAAGCTGGATTGCGCCTGGGGACCCCGGCAGCCATGTGGCCGGGGCTCACGTCCAAGAGCGTCAGCCCCGCCCCTCTTCCCGGCCCGGGCTTGTGTCTAGCCACTCACCTGGCAGCCCCAGCCCGGGGGTGGGATCGGCTGGACCTGCTCGCCCACGCTAAGCCCAAAGAGGGCCGCACGTGGGGGTCCAGCCGCCCCAAAGCAGTCTTCCAAGGGAGCGTGAAGACTGTGGGTTGCTTCCCAGGAGACAAGCTGGATTGCGCCTGGGGACCCTGGTCCCCATGTGGCCGGGGCTAACGTCCCCGAGCATCAGCCCCGCCCCTCTTCCAGACCCGGGCTTGGGTCTAGCCACACCCCTGGCGGCCCCAGCCCCGGGGTGGGATCGGCTGGACCTGCTCGCCAACGCTAAGCCCAAAGAGGGCCGCGCGTGGGGGTCCAGCAGCCCCGAAACAGTCTTCTGAGCGAGCGTGAAGACTGTGGGTTGCTTCCCAGGAGACAAGCTGGATTGCGCCTGGGGACCCCGGCCGCCATGTGGCCGGAGCTCACGTCCAAGAGCGTCAGCCCCGCCCTCTTCCAGGCCCGGGCTTGGGACTAGCCAAGCCCCTGACAGCCCCAGCCCGGGGGTGGGATCGGCTGGACCTGCTCGTAGACACATAGCCCAAAGAGGGCGGCGCGTGGGGGTCCAGCCGCACCAAAACAGTCTTCCGAGGGAGCGTGAAGAGTGTGGGTTGCTTCCCAGGAGACAAGCTGGATTGCGCCTGGGAACCCCGGCCGCCATGTGGCCGGGGTTCGCTTCCCTGAGCGTCAGCCCCGCCCCTCTTCCCGGCCCGGGCTTGGGTCTAGCCACGCACCTGTTGGCCCCAGCCCGGGGGTGGGATCGGCTGGACCTGCTCGCCCACGCTAAGCCCAAAGAGGGCCGCGCGTGGGGGTCCAGCCGCCCTGAAACAGTCTTCTGAGGGAGCGTGAAGACTGTGGGTTGCTTCCCAGGAGACAAGCTGGATTGCGCCTGGGGACCCTGACCGCCATGTGGCCGGGGCTCACGTCCAAGAGCATCAGCCCCGCCCCTCTTCCCGGCCCGGGCTTAGGTCTAGCCACGCCCCTGGCGGCCCCAGCCCGGGGGTGGGATCAGATGGACGTGCTCGCCCACGCTAAGCCCAAAGAGGGCCGCGCGTGGGGGTCCAGCCGCAACAGAACAGTCTTCCAAGGGAGCGTGAAGACTGTGGGTTGCTTCCCAGGAGACAAGCTGGATTGCGCCTGGGGACTTTGGCCGCCATGTGGCCGGGGCTCACGTCCCCGAGCGTCAGCCCCGCCCCTCTTCCCGGCCCGGGCTTGGGTCTAGCCACGCCCCTGGCGGCCCCAGCCCGGGGGTGGGATCGGCTGGACCTGCTCGCCGACACTACGCCCAAAGAGGGCCCCGCATGGGGGTCCAGCCGCCACAAAACAGTCTTCTGAGGGAGCGTGAAGACTGTGGGTTGCTTCCCAGGAGACAAGCTGGATTGCGCCTGGGGACCCTGGCCCCCATGTGGCCGGGGCTCACGTCCCCGAGCATCAGCCCCGCCCCTCTTCCCGGCCCGGGCTTGGGTCTAGCCACGCCCCTGGCGGCCCCAGCCCGGGGGTGGGATCGGCTGGACCTGCTCGCCCAGGCTAAGCCCAAAGAGGGCCGCACATGGGGGTCCAGCCGCAACAAAACAGTCTTCCGAGGGAGCGTGAAGACTGTGGGTTGCTTCCCAGGAGACAAGCTGGATTGCGCCTGGGGACCCTGGCCGCCATGTGGCCGGGGCTCACGTCCCAGAGCATCAGCCCCGCCCTCTTCCAGACCCGGGCTTGGGTCTAGCCACGACCCTGGCGGCACCTAGCCCGGGGTGGGATCGGCTGGACCTGCTCGCCGAGGCTAAGCCCAAAGAGGGCCGCGCATGGGGGTCCAGCCACCCAGAAACAGTCTTCCGAGGGAGCGTGAAGACTGTGGGTTGCTTCCCAGGAAACAAGCTGGATTGCGCCTGGGGACCCTGGCCGCCATGTGGCCGGGGCTCACGTCCCCAAGCGTCAGCCCCGCCCCTCTTCCCGGCCCGGGCTTGGGTCTAGCCACGCCCCTGGCGGCCCCAGCCCGGGGGTGGGATCGGCTGGACCTGCTCGCCCATGCTAAGCCCAAAGAGGGCCGCGCGTGGGGGTCCAGCCGCCCTGAAACAGTCTTCTGAGGGAGCGTGAAGACTGTGGGTTGCTTCCCAGGAGACAAGCTGGATTGCGCCTGGGGACCCCGGCCGCCATGTGGCCGGGGCTCACGTCCCCGAGCGTCAGCCCCGCCCCTCTTCCCGGCCAGGGTTTTGGTCTCGCCACGCCCCTGGCGGCCCCAGCCCGGGGGTGGGATCGGCTGGACCTGCTCGCTCACGCTAAGCCCAAAGAGGGCCACTCGTGGGGGTCCAGCTGCCCCAAAGAAGTCTTCTGAGGGAGCGTGAAGACTGTGGGTTGCTTCCCAGGAGACAAGCTGGATTGCGCCTGGGGACCCCGGCAGCCATGTGGCCAGGGCTCACGTCCCCGAGCGTCAGCCCCACCCCTCTTCCCGGCCCGGGCTTGGGTCTAGCCACGCCCCTGGCGGCCCCAGCCCGGGGGTTGGATCGGCTGTACCTGCTGGCCGATGCTACCCCAAAGAGGGCCGCGCGTGGGGGTCCAGCCGCCCCAAAGCAGTCTTCCAAGGGAGCGTGAAGACTGTGGGTTGCTTCCCAGGAGACAAGCTGGAATGCACTTGGGGACCCCGGCCGCCATGTGGCCGGGGCTCAGGTCCCAGAGCGTCAGCCCCGCCCCTCTTCCCGGCCCGGGCTTGGGTCTAACCACGCCCCTGGCGGCCCCAGCCCGGGGGTGGGATCGGCTGGACCTGCTCGCACACACTAAGCCCAAAGAGGGCCCCACATGGGAGTGCACCCTCCCCGAAACAGTCTTCCGAGGGAGCGTGAAGACTGTGGGTTGCTTCCCAGGAGACAAGCTGGATTGCGCCTGGGGACCCCGGCCGCCATGTGGCCGGGGCTCACGTCACCGAGCGTCAGCCCCGCCCCTCTTCCCGGCCCGGGCTTGGGTCTAGCCACGCCCCTGACGGCCCCAGCCCGGGGGTGGGATCGGCTGGAACTGCTCGCCAACGCTAAGCCCAAAGAGGGCCGCGCGTGGGTGTCCAGCCGCAACAAAACAGTCTTCCGAGGGAGCGTGAAGACTGTGGGTTGCTTCCCAAGAGACAAGCTGGATTGCGCCTGGGGACCCCGGCCGCCATGTGGCCGGGGCTCACGTCCAAGAGCATCAGCCCCGCCCTCTTCCAGACCCGGGCTTGGGTCTAGCCACGCCCCTGGCGGCCCCAGCCCGGGGGTGGGATCGGCTGGACCTGCTCGCCGATGCTAAGCCCAAAGAGGGCCGCACGTGGGGGTCCAGCCACCCAGAAACAGTCTTCCGAGGGAGCGTGAAGACTGGGTTGCTTCCCAGGAGACCAGCTGGATTGCGCCTGGGGACCCCGGCCGCCATGTGGCCGGGGCTCACGTCCCCGAGCGTCAGCCCCGCCCCTCTTCCCAGCCAGGGTTTTGGTCTCGCCATGCCCCTGGCGGCCCCAGCCCGGGGGTGGGATCGGCTGGACCTGCTCGCCCACGCTAAGCCCAAAGAGGGCCACTCGTGGGGGTCCAGCTGCCCCAAAGAAGTCTTCTGAGGGAGCGTGAAGACTGTGGGTTGCTTCCCAGGAGACAAGCTGGATTGCGCCTGGGGACCCCGGCAGCCATGTGGCCGGGGCTCACGTCCCCGAGCGTCAGCCCCACCCCTCTTCCCGGCCCGGGCTTGGGTCTAGCCACGCCCCTGGCGGCCCCAGCCCGGGGGTTGGATCGGCTGTACCTGCTGGCCGATGCTACCCCAAAGAGGGCCGCGCGTGGGGGTCCAGCCGCCCCAAAGCAGTCTTCCAAGGGAGCGTGAAGACTGTGGGTTGCTTCCCAGGAGACAAGCTGGAATGCACTTGGGGACCCTGGCCGCCATGTGGCCGGGCTCAGGTCCCAGAGCGTCAGCCCCGCCCCTCTTCCCGGCCCGGGCTTGGGTCTAACCACGCCCCTGGCGGCCCCAGCCCGGGGGTGGGATCGGCTGGACCTGCTCGCACACACTAAGCCCAAAGAGGGCCCCACATGGGAGTGCACCCTCCCCGAAACAGTCTTCCGAGGGAGCGTGAAGACTGTGGGTTGCTTCCCAGGAGACAAGCTGGATTGCGCCTGGGGACCCTGGCCGCCATGTGGCCGGGGCTCACGTCACCGAGCGTCAGCCCCGCCCCTCTTCCCGGCCCGGGCTTGGGTCTAGCCACGCCCCTGGCGGCCCCAGCCCGGGGGTGGGATCGGCTGGACCTGCTCGCCCAAGCTAAGCCCAAAGAGGGCCGCGCGTGGGGGTCCAGCCGCAACAAAACAGTCTTCCGAGGGAGCGTGAAGACTGTGGGTTGCTTCCCAAGAGACAAGCTGGATTGCGCCTGGGGACCCTGGCCGCCATGTGGCCGGGGCTCACTTCCCCGAGCATCAGCCCCGCCCTCTTCCAGACCCGGGCTTGGGTCTAGCCACGCCCCTGGCGGCCCCAGCCCGGGGGTGGGATCGGCTGGACCTGCTCGCCGATGCTAAGCCCAAAGAGGGCCGCAAGTGGGGGTCCAGCCACCCAGAAAGAGTCTTCCGAGTGAGCGTGAAGACTGGGTTGCTTCCCAGGAGACAAGCTGGATTACGCCTGGGGACCCCGGCAGCCATGTGGCCGGGGCTCACGTCCAAGAGCGTCAGCCCCGCCCCTCTTCCCGGCCAGGGTTTGGGTCTAGCCACGCCCCTGGCGGCCCCAGCCCGGGGGTGGGATCGGCTGGACCTGCTCGCCCACGCTAAGCCCAAAGAGGGCCACTCGTGGGGGTCCAGCTGCCCCAAAGCAGTCTTCTGAGGGAGCGTGAAGACTGTGGGTTGCTTCCCAGGAGACAAGCTGGATTGCGCCTGGGGACCCCGGCAGCCATGTGGCCGGGGCTCACGTCCCCGAGCGTCAGCCCCACCCCTCTTCCAGGCCCGGGCTTGGGTCTAGCCACGCCCCTGGCGGCCCCAGCCCGGGGGTTGGATCGGCTGTACCTGCTGGCCGATGCTACCCCAAAGAGGGCCGCGCGTGGGGGTCCAGCCGCCCCAAAGCAGTCTTCCAAGGGAGCGTGAAGACTGTGGGTTGCTTCCCAGGAGACAAGCTGGAATGCACTTGGGGACCCCGGCCGCCATGTGGCCGGGGCTCAGGTCCCAGAGCGTCAGCCCCGCCCCTCTTCCCGGCCCGGGCTTGGGTCTAACCACGCCCCTGGCGGCCCCAGCCCGGGGGTGGGATCGGCTGGACCTGCTCGCACACACTAAGCCCAAAGAGGGCCCCACATGGGAGTGCACCCTCCCCGAAACAGTCTTCCGAGGGAGCGTGAAGACTGTGGGTTGCTTCCCAAGAGACAAGCTGGATTGCGCTGAGGGACCCCGGCCGCCATGTGGCCGGGGCTCACGTCCCCGAGCATCAGCCCCGCCCCTCTTCCCCTACAGGGCTTGGGTCTAGCCATGCCCCTGATGGCCCCAGCCCAGGGGTGGGATCGGCTGGACCTGCTCGCCGACACATAGCCCAAAGAGGGCCCCGCGTGGGGGTCCAGCCTCCCCAAAACAGTCTTCTGAGGGAGCGTGAAGACTGTGGGTTGCTTCCCAGGAGACAAGCTGGATTGCGCTTGAGGACCCGGCCGCCATGTGGCCGGGGCTCACGTCCCCGAGCATCAGCCCCGCCCCTCTTCCCCTCCAGGGCTTGGGTCTAGCCACGCCCCTGGCGGCCCCAGCCCGGGGGTGGGATCAGATGGACCTGCTCGCCGATGCTAAGCCCAAAGAGGGCCGCACGTGGGGGTCCAGCCGCCATGACACTGTCTTCTGAGGGAGCGTGAAGACTGTGGGTTGCTTCCCAGGAGACAAGCTGGATTGCGCCTGGGGACGCCGGCCGCCATGTGGCCGGGGCTCACGTCCCCGAGCGTCAGCCCCGCCCCTCTTCCCGGCCCGGGCTTGGGTCTAGCCACGCCCCTGGCGGCCCCAGCCCGGGGGTGGGATCGGCTGGACCTGCTCGCCGACGCTAAGCCCAAAGAGGGCCGCGCGTGGGGGTCCAGCCACCCAGAAACAGTCTTCCGAGGGAGCGTGAAGACTGTGGGTTGCTTCCCAGGAGACAAGCTGGATTGCGCCTGGGGACCCTGGCCGCCATGTGGCCGGGGCTCACGTCCCCGAGCATCAGCCCCGCCCCTCTTCCCGGCCCGGGCTTGGGTCTAGCCACGCCCCTGACGGCCCCAGCCCGGGGGTGGGATCGGCTGGACCTGCTGCCGACACTAAGCCCAAAGAGGGCCGCGCGTGGGGGTCCAGCCACCCAGAAAGAGTCTTCCGAGGGAGCGTGAAGACTGTGGTTGCTTCCCAGGAGACAAGCTGGATTGCGCCTGGGGACCCCGGCCGCCATGTGGCCGGGGCTCACGTCCCCGAGCGTCAGCCCCACCCCTCTTCCCGGCCGGGCTTGGGTCTAGCCACGCACCTGGCGGCCCCAGCCCGGGGGTGGGATCGGCTGTACCTGCTGGCCGATGCTACGCCCAAAGAGGGCCGCGCGTGGGGGTCCAGCCGCCCCAAAGCAGTCTTCCAAGGGAGCGTGAAGACTGTGGGTTGCTTCCCAGGAGACAAGCTGGATTGCGCCTGGGGACCCTGGCCGCCATGTGGCCGGGGCTAACGTCCCCGAGCGTCAGCCCCGCCCCTCTTCCCGGCCAGGGCTTGGGTCTAGCCACGCCCCTGGCGGCCCCAGCCCGGGGGTGGGATCGGCTGGACCTGCTCGCCCACGCTAAGCCCAAAGAGGGCCGCGCGTGGGGGTCCAGCCGCACCAAAACAGTCTTCCGAGGGAGCGTGAAGACTGTGGGTTGCTTCCCAGGAGACAAGCTGGATTGCGCCTGGGGACCCCGGCCGCCATGTGGCCGGGGCTCACGTCACCGAGCGTCAGCCCCGCCCCTCTTCCCGGCCAGGGCTTGGGTCTAGCCACGCCCCTGGCGGCCCCAGCCCGGGGGTGGGATCGGCTGGACCTGCTCGCCGATGCTAAGCCCAAAGAGGGCCGCACGTGGGGGTCCAGCCGCCCAAGACAGTCTTCTGAGGGAGCGTGAAGACTGTGGGTTGCTTCCCAGGAGACAAGCTGGATTGCGCCTGAGGACGCCGGCCGCCATGTGGCCGGGCTCACATCCCCAAGCGTCAGCCCCGCCCCTCTTCGCGGCCCGGGCTTGGGTCTAGCCACGCCCCTGGCGGCCCCAGCCCGGGGGTGGGATCGGCTGGACCTGCTCGCCGATGCTAACCCAAAGAGGGCCGCGCGTGGGGGTCCAGCCGCCCCAAAGCAGTCTTCCGAGGGAGCGTGAAGACTGTGGGTTGCTTCCCAGGAGACAAGCTGGATTGCGCCTGGGGACCCCGGTCCGCCATGTGGCCGGGGCTCACGTCCCGAGCATCAGCCCCGCCCCTCTTCCCGGCCAGGGCTTGGGTCTAGCCACGCCCCTGGCGGCCCCAGCCCGGGGGTGGGATCGGCTGGACCTGCTCGCCCACGCTAAGCCCAAAGAGGGCCGCAGCGTGGGGGTCCAGCAGCCCCGAAACAGTCTTCTGAGGGAGCGTGAAGACTGTGGGTTGCTTCCCAGGAGACAAGCTGGATTGCGCCTGGGGACCCCGGCCGCCATGTGGCCGGGGCTCACGTCCCAGAGCGTCAGCCCCGCCCCTCTTCCCGGCCCGGGCTTGGGTCTAGCCACGCCCCTGACGGCCCCAGCCCGGGGGTGGGATCGGCTGGACCTGCTCGCCGACAGCTAAGCCCAAAGAGGGCCGCGCGTGGGGGTCCAGCCGCACCAAAACAGTCTTCCGAGGGAGCGTGAAGACTGTGGGTTGCTTCCCAGGAGACAAGCTGGATTGCGCCTGGGGACCCCGGCCGCCATGTGGCCGGGGCTCACTTCCCGAGCGTCAGCCCCGCCCCTCTTCCCGGCCCGGGCTTGGGTCTAGCCACGCCCTGGCGGCCCCAGCCCGGGGGTGGGATCGGCTGGACCTGCTCGCCCACGCTAAGCCCAAAGAGGGCCGCGCGTGGGGGTCCAGCCGCCCGAAACAGTCTTCCGAGGGAGCGTGAAGACTGTGGGTTGCTTCCCAGGAGACAAGCTGGATTGCGCCTGGGGACCCCGGCCGCCATGTGGCCGGGGCTCACGTCCCAGAGCGTCAGCCCCGCCCCTCTTCCCGGCCAGGGCTTGGGTCTAGCCACGCCCCTGGCGGCCCCAGCCCGGGGGTGGGATCGGCTGGACCTGCTCGCCGACGCTAAGCCCAAAGAGGGCCGCGCGTGGGGGTCCAGCCGCCACAAAACAGTCTTCCGAGGGAGCGTGAAGACTGTGGGTTGCTTCCCAGGAGACAAGCTGGATTGCGCCTGGGGACCCCGGCCGCCATGTGGCCGGGGCTCACGTCCACGAGCGTCAGCCCTGCCCTCTTCCAGGCCCGGGCTTGGGTCTAGCCACGCCCCTGGCGGCCCCAGCCCGGGGGTGGGATCGGCTGGACCTGCTTGCCGACACTAAGCCCAAAGAGGGCCGCGCGTGGGGGTCCAGCCGCCCAGAAACAGTCTTCCGAGGGAGCGTGAAGACTGTGGGTTGCTTCCCAGGAGACAAGCTGGATTGCGCCTGGGGACCCCGGCCGCCATGTGGCCGGGGCTCACGTCCAAGAGCATCAGCCCCGCCCCTCTTCCAGGCCCGGGCTTGGGTCTAGCCACGCCCCTGGCGGCCCCAGCCCGGGGGTGGGATCGGCTGGACCTGCTCGCCGACGCTAAGCCCAAAGAGGGCCGCGCATGGGGGTCCAGCCACCCAGAAACAGTCTTCCGAGGGAGCGTGAAGACTGTGGGTTGCTTCCCAGGAGACAAGCTGGATTGCGCCTGGGGACCCCGGCCTCCATGTGGCCGGGGCTCACGTCACCGAGCGTCAGCCCCGCCCCTCTTCCCGGCCAGGGCTTGGGTCTAGCCACGCCCCTGGCGGCCCCAGCCCGGGGGTGGGATCGGCCGGACCTGCTCGCCGATGCTAACCCAAAGAGGGCCGCGCGTGGGGGTCCAGCCGCCCCAAAGCAGTCTTCCGAGGGAGCGTGAAGACTGTGGGTTGCTTCCCAGGAGACAAGCTGGATTGCGCCTGGGGACCCTGGTCCCCATGTGGCCGGGGCTAACGTCCCCGAGCATCAGCCCCGCCCCTCTTCCCGGCCAGGGCTTGGGTCTAGCCACACCCCTGGCGGCCCCAGCCCGGGGGTGGGATCGGCCGGACATGCTCGCCCACGCTAAGCCCAAAGAGGGCCGCAGCGTGGGGGTCCAGCAGCCCCGAAACAGTCTTCTGAGGGAGCGTGAAGACTGTGGGTTGCTTCCCAAGAGACAAGCTGGATTGCGCCTGGGGACCCCGGCCGCCATGTGGCCGGGGCTCACGTCCCAAGAGCGTCAGCCCTGCCCTCTTCCAGGCCCGGGCTTGGGTCTAGCCACGCCCCTGACGGCCCCAGCCCGGGGGTGGGATCGGCTGGACCTGCTCGCGACACTAGCCCAAAGAGGGCGGCGCGTGGGGGTCCAGCCGCACCAAAACAGTCTTCCGAGGGAGCGTGAAGAGTGTGGGTTGCTTCCCAGGAGACAAGCTGGATTGCGCCTGGGAACCCCGGCCGCCATGTGGCCGGGGTACGCTCCCGAGCGTCAGCCCCGCCCCTCTTCCCGGCCCGGGCTTGGGTCTAGCCACGCACCTGTGGCCCCAGCCCGGGGGTGGGATCGGCTGGACCTGCTCGCCCACGCTAAGCCCAAAGAGGGCCGCGCGTGGGGGTCCAGCCGCCCTGTAACAGTCTTCTGAGGGAGCGTGAAGACTGTGGGTTGCTTCCCAGGAGACAAGCTGGATTGCGCCTGGGGACCCTGACCCCCATGTGGCCGGGGCTCAAGTCCAAGAGCGTCAGCCCCGCCCCTCTTCCCGGCCAGGGCTTGGGTCTAGCCACGCCCCTGGCGGCCCCAGCCCGGGGGTGGGATCGGCTGGACCTGCTCGCCCATGCTAAGCCCAAAGAGGGCCGCGCGTGGGGGTCCAGCCGCAACAAAACAGTCTTCCAAGGGAGCGTGAAGACTGTGGGTTGCTTCCCAAGAGACAAGCTGGATTGCGCCTGGGGACCCCGGCCGCCATGTGGCCGGGGCTCACGTCCAAGAGCATCAGCCCCGCCCTCTTCCAGACCCGGGCTTGGGTCTAGCCACGACCCTGGCGGCACCTATCCCAGGGGTGGGATCGGCTGGACCTGCTTGCCGACGATAAGCCCAAAGAGGGCCGCGCGTGGGGGTCCAGCCACCCAGAAACAGTCTTCCGAGGGAGCGTGAAGACTGTGGGTTGCTTCCCAGGAGACAAGCTGGATTGCGCCTGGGGACCCCGGCCGCCATGTGGCCGGGGCTCACGTCCAAGAGCATCAGCCCCGCCCTCTTCCAGACCCGGGCTTGGGTCTAGCCACGACCCTGGCGGCACCTATCCCGGGGGTGGGATCGGCTGCACCTGCTTGCCGACGCTAAGCCCAAAGAGGGCTGCGCATGGGGGTCCAGCCACCCAGAAACAGTCTTCCGAGGGAGCGTGAAGACTGTGGGTTGCTTCCCAGGAGACAAGCTGGATTGCGCCTGGGGACCCCGGCCGCCATGTGGCCGGGGCTCACTTCCCCGAGCATCAGCCCCGCCCCTCTTCCCGGCCAGGGCTTGGGTCTAGCCACGCCCCTGACGGCCCCAGCCCGGGGGTGGGATCGGCTGGAACTGCTCGCCAACGCTAAGCCCAAAGAGGGCGGCGCGTGGGGGTCCAGCCGCAACAAAACAGTCTTCCGAGGGAGCGTGAAGACTGTGGGTTGCTTCCGAAGAGACAAGCTGGATTGCGCCTGGGGACCCCGGCCGCCATGTGGCCGGGGCTCACGTCCAAGAGCATCAGCCCCGCCCTCTTCCAGACCCGGGCTTGGGTCTAGCCACGCCCCTGGCGGCCCCAGCCCGGGGGTGGGATCGGCTGGACCTGCTCGCCGATGCTAAGCCCAAAGAGGGCCGCACGTGGGGGTCCAGCCACCCAGAAACAGTCTTCCGAGGGAGCGTGAAGACTGGGTTGCTTCCCAGGAGACAAGCTGGATTGCGCCTGGGGACCCCGGCCGCCATGTGGCCGGGGCTCACGTCCCCGAGCGTCAGCCCCGACCCTCTTCCCGGCCAGGGTTTTGGTCTCGCCACGCCCCTGGCGGCCCCAGCCCGGGGGTGGGATCGGCTGGACCTGCTCGCCGATACTAAGCCCAAAGAGGGCCACTCGTGGGGGTCCAGCTGCCCCAAAGAAGTCTTCTGAGGGAGCGTGAAGACTGTGGGTTGCTTCCCAGGAGACAAGCTGGATTGCGCCTGGGGACCCCGGCCGCCATGTGGCCGGGGCTCAGGTCCCAGAGCGTCAGCCCCACCCCTCTTCCCGGCCCGGGCTTGGGTCTAGCCACGCCCCTGGCGGCCCCAGCCCGGGGGTTGGATCGGCTGTACCTGCTGGCCGATGCTACCAAAAGAGGGCCGCGCGTGGGGGTCCAGCCGCCCCAAAGCAGTCTTCCAAGGGAGCGTGAAGACTGTGGGTTGCTTCCCAGGAGACAAGCTGGAATGCACTTGGGGACCCCGGCCGCCATGTGGCCGGGGCTCAGGTCCCAGAGCGTCAGCCCCGCCCCTCTTCCCGGCCCGGGCTTGGGTCTAACCACGCCCCTGGCGGCCCCAGCCCGGGGGTGGGATCGGCTGGACCTGCTCGCACACACTAAGCCCAAAGAGGGCCCCACATGGGAGTGCACCCTCCCCGAAACAGTCTTCCAAGGGAGCGTGAAGACTGTGGGTTGCTTCCCAGGAGACAAGCTGGATTGCGCCTGGGGACCCCGGCCGCCATGTGGCCAGGGCTCACGTCACCGAGCGTCAGCCCCGCCCCTCTTCCCGGCCCGGGCTTGGGTCTAGCCACGCCCCTGGCGGCCCCAGCCCAGGGGTGGGATCGGCTGGACCTGCTCGCCGACAGCTAAGCCCAAAGAGGGCCGCGCGTGGGGTCCAGCCGCCACAGAAACAGTCTTCTGAGGGAGCGTGAAGACTGTGGGTTGCTTCCCAGGAGACAAGCTGGATTGCGCCTGGGGACCCCGACCTCCATGTGGCCGGGGCTCACGTCACCGAGCGTCAGCCCCGCCCCTCTTCCCGGCCAGGGCTTGGGTCTAGCCACGCCCCTGGCGGCCCCAGCCCGGGGGTGGGATCAGATGGACCTGCTCGCCGATGCTAAGCCCAAAGAGGGCCGCACGTGGGGGTCCAGCCGCCATGACACTGTCTTCTGAGGGAGCGTGAAGACTGTGGGTTGCTTCCCAGGAGACAAGCTGGATTGCGCCTGAGGACGCCGGCCGCCATGTGGCCGGGGCTCACATCCCCAAGCGTCAGCCCCGCCCCTCTTCCCGGCCCGGGCTTGGGTCTAGCCACGCCCCTGGCGGCCCCAGCCCGGGGGTGGGATCGGCTGGACCTGCTCGCCGATGCAAACCCAAAGAGGGCGGCGCGTGGGGGTCCAGCCGCCCCAAAGCAGTCTTCCAAGGGAGCGTGAAGACTGTGGGTTGCTTCCCAGGAGACAAGCTGGATTGCGCCTGGGGACCCTGGTCCCCATGTGGCCGGGGCTAACGTCCCCGAGCATCAGCCCCGCCCCTCTTCCCGGCCAGGGCTTGGGTCTAGCCACACCCCTGGCGGCCCCAGCCCGGGGGTGGGATCGGCTGGACCTGCTCGCCCACGCTAAGCCCAAAGAGGGCCGCGCGTGGGGGTCCAGCAGCCCCGAAACAGTCTTCTGAGCGAGCGTGAAGACTGTGGGTTGCTTCCCAAGAGACAAGCTGGATTGCGCCTGGGGACCCCGGCCGCCATGTGCCCGGGGCTCACGTCCAAGAGCGTCAGCCCTGCCCTCTTCCAGGCCCGGGCTTGGGTCTAGCCACGCCCCTGACAGCCCCAGCCCGGGGGTGGGATCGGCTGGACCTGCTCGTCGACACATAGCCCAAAGAGGGCGGCGCGTGGGGGTCCAGCCGCACCAAAACAGTCTTCCGAGGGAGCGTGAAGAGTGTGGGTTGCTTCCCAGGAGACAAGCTGGATTGCGCCTGGGAACCCCGGCCGCCATGTGGCCGGGGTTCGCTTCCCTGAGCGTCAGCCCCGCCCCTCTTCCCGGCCCGGGCTTGGGTCTAGCCACGCACCTGTTGGCCCCAGCCCGGGGGTGGGATCGGCTGGACCTGCTCGCCCACGCTAAGCCCAAAGAGGGCCGCGCGTGGGGGTCCAGCCGCCCTGTAACAGTCTTCTGAGGGAGCGTGAAGACTGTGGGTTGCTTCCCAGGAGACAAGCTGGATTGCGCCTGGGGACACTGACAGCCATGTGGCCGGGGCTCACGTCCAAGAGCATCAGCCCCGCCCCTCTTCCCGGCCTGGGCTTAGGTCTAGCCACGCCCCTGGCGGCCCCAGCCCGGGGGTGGGATCAGATGGACCTGCTCGCCCACGCTAAGCCCAAAGAGGGCCGCGCGTGGGGGTCCAGCCACCCAGAAAGAGTCTTCCAAGGGAGCGTGAAGACTGGGTTGCTTCCCAGGAGACAAGCTGGATTGCGCCTGGGGACCCCGGCAGCCATGTGGCCGGGGCTCACGTCCCCGAGCGTCAGCCCCACCCCTCTTCCCGGCCCGGGCTTGGGTCTAGCCACGCCCCTGGCGGCCCCAGCCCGGGGGTTGGATCGGCTGTACCTGCTGGCCGATGCTACACCAAAGAGGGCCGCGAGTGGGGTTCCAGCCGCCCCAAAGCAGTCTTCCAAGGGAGCGTGAAGACTGTGGGTTGCTTCCCAGGAGACAAGCTGGAATGCACTTGGGGACCCCGGCCGCCATGTGGCCGGGGCTCAGGTCCCAGAGCGTCAGCCCCGCCCCTCTTCCCGGCCCGGGCTTGGGTCTAACCACGCCCCTGGCGGCCCCAGCCCGGGGGTGGGATCGGCTGGACCTGCTCGCACACACTAAGCCCAAAGAGGGCCCCACATGGGAGTGCACCCTCCCCGAAACAGTCTTCCGAGGGAGCGTGAAGACTGTGGGTTGCTTCCCAAGAGACAAGCTGGATTGCGCTTGAGGACCCCGGCCGCCATGTGGCCGGGGCTCACGTCCCCGAGCATCAGCCCCACCCCTCTTCCCCTCCAGGGCTTGGGTCTAGCCATGCCCCTGATGGCCCCAGCCCAGGGGTGGGATCGGCTGGACCTGCTCGCCGACACATAGCCCAAAGAGGGCCCCGCATGGTGGTCCAGCCGCCACAAAACAGTCTTCTGAGGGAGCGTGAAGACTGTGGGTTGCTTCCCAGGAGACAAGCTGGATTGCGCCTGGGGACCCCGGCCTCCATGTGGCCGGGGCTCACGTCACCGAGCGTCAGCCCCGCCCCTCTTCCCGGCCAGGGCTTGGGTCTAGCCACGCCCCTGGCGGCCCCAGCCCGGGGGTGGGATCAGATGGACCTGCTCGCCGATGCTAAGCCCAAAGAGGGCCGCACGTGGGGGTCCAGCCGCCATGACACTGTCTTCTGAGGGAGCGTGAAGACTGTGGGTTGCTTCCCAGGAGACAAGCTGGATTGCGCCTGAGGACGCCGGCCGCCATGTGGCCGGGGCTCACGTCCCCAAGCGTCAGCCCCGCCCCTCTTCCCGGCCCGGGCTTGGGTCTAGCCACGCCCCTGGCGGCCCCAGCCCGGGGGTGGGATCGGCTGGACCTGCTCGCCCAAGCTAAGCCCAAAGAGGGCCGCGCGTGGGGGTCCAGCCACCCAGAAACAGTCTTCCGAGGGAGCGTGAAGACTGTGGGTTGCTTCCCAGGAGACCAGCTGGATTGCGCCTGGGGACCCTGGCCGCCATGTGGCCGGGGTTCACTTCCCCGAGCATCAGCCCCGCCCCTCTTCCCGGCCCGTGCTTGGGTCTAGCCACGCCCCTGATGGCCCCAGCCCGGGGGTGGGATCCTCTGGACCTGCTGGCCGACACTAAGCCCAAAGAGGGCCGCGCATGGGGGTCCAGCCACCCAGAAAGAGTCTTCCGAGTGAGCGTGAAGACTGGGTTGCTTCCCAGGAGACAAGCTGGATTGCGCCTGGGGACCCCGGCAGCCATGTGGCCGGGGCTCACGTCCAAGAGCGTCAGCCCCGCCCCTCTTCCCGGCCCGGGCTTGTGTCTAGCCACTCACCTGGCAGCCCCAGCCCGGGGGTGGGATCGGCTGGACCTGCTCGCCCACGCTAAGCCCAAAGAGGGCCGCGCGTGGGGGTCCAGCCGCCCCAAAGCAGTCTTCCGAGGGAGCGTGAAGACTGTGGGTTGCTTCCCAGGAGACAAGCTGGATTGCGCCTGGGGACCCTGGCCCCCATGTGGCCGGGGCTCACGTCCCCGAGCATCAGCCCCGCCCCTCTTCCAGACCCGGGCTTGGGTCTAGCCACACCCCTGGCGGCCCCAGCCCGGGGGTGGGATCGGCTGGACCTGCTCGCCCACGCTAAGCCCAAAGAGGGCCGCGCGTGGGGGTCCAGCAGCCCCGAAACAGTCTTCTGAGCGAGCGTGAAGACTGTGGGTTGCTTCCCAAGAGACAAGCTGGATTGCGCCTGGGGACCCCGGCCGCCATGTGGCCGGAGCTCACGTCCAAGAGCGTCAGCCCTGCCCTCTTCCAGGCCCGGGCTTGGGTCTAGCCACGCCCCTGACAGCCCCAGCCCGGGGGTGGGATCGGCTGGACCTGCTCGTAGACACATAGCCCAAAGAGGGCGGCGCGTGGGGGTCCAGCCGCACCAAAACAGTCTTCCGAGGGAGCGTGAAGAGTGTGGGTTGCTTCCCAGGAGACAAGCTGGATTGCGCCTGGGAACCCCGGCCGCCATGTGGCCGGGGTTCGCTTCCCTGAGCGTCAGCCCCGCCCCTCTTCCCGGCCCGGGCTTGGGTCTAGCCACGCACCTGTTGGCCCCAGCCCGGGGGTGGGATCGGCTGGACCTGCTCGCCCAAGCTAAGCCCAAAGAGGGCCGCGCGTGGGGGTCCAGCCGCCCTGTAACAGTCTTCTGAGGGAGCGTGAAGACTGTGGGTTGCTTCCCAGGAGACAAGCTGGATTGCGCCTGGGGACACTGACAGCCATGTGGCCGGGGCTCACGTCCAAGAGCATCAGCCCCGCCCCTCTTCCCGGCCCGGGCTTAGGTCTAGCCACGCCCCTGGCGGCCCCAGCCCGGGGGTGGGATCAGATGGACCTGCTCGCCCACGCTAAGCCCAAAGAGGGCCGCGCGTGGGGGTCCAGCCGCAACAAAACAGTCTTCCAAGGGAGCGTGAAGACTGTGGGTTGCTTCCCAGGAGACAAGCTGGATTGCGCCTGGGGACCTTGGCCGCCATGTGGCCGGGGCTCACGTCCCAGAGCGTCAGCCCCGCCCCTCTTCCTGGCCCAGGCTTGGGTCTAGCCACGCCCCTGGCGGCCCCAGCCCGGGGGTGGGATCGGCTGGACCTGCTCGCCGACACTAAGCCCAAAGAGGGCCCCGCATGGGGGTCCAGCCGCCACAAAACAGTCTTCTGAGGGAGCGTGAAGACTGTGGGTTGCTTCCCAGGAGACAAGCTGGATTGCGCCTGGGGACCCTGACCCCCATGTGGCCGGGGCTCACGTCCCCGAGCATCAGCCCCGCCCCTCTTCCCGGCCCGGGCTTGGGTCTAGCCACGCCCCTGGCGGCCCCAGCCCGGGGGTGGGATCGGCTGGACCTGCTCGCCCAGGCTAAGCCCAAAGAGGGCCGCACATGGGAGTCCAGCCGCAACAAAACAGTCTTCCGAGGGAGCGTGAAGACTGTGGGTTGCTTCCCAAGAGACAAGCTGGATTGCGCCTGGGGACCCCGGCCGCCATGTGGCCGGGGCTCACGTCCAAGAGCATCAGCCCCGCCCTCTTCCAGGCCCGGGCTTGGGTCTAGCCACGACCCTGGCGGCACCTATCCCAGGGGTGGGATCGGCTGCACCTGCTTGCCGACGCTAAGCCCAAAGAGGGCCGCGCATGGGGGTCCAGCCACCCAGAAACAGTCTTCCGAGGGAGCGTGAAGACTGTGGGTTGCTTCCCAGGAAACAAGCTGGATTGCGCCTGGGGACCCTGGTCCCCATGTGGCCGGGGCTAACGTCCCCAAGCGTCAGCTCCGCCCCTCTTCCCGGCCCGGGCTTAGGTCTAGCCACGCCCCTGGCGGCCCCAGCCCGGGGGTGGGATCGGCTGGACCTGCTCGCCCATGCTAAGCCCAAAGAGGGCCGCGCGTGGGGGTCCAGCCGCCCTGTAACAGTCTTCTGAGGGAGCGTGAAGACTGTGGGTTGCTTCCCAGGAGACCAGCTGGATTGCGCCTGGGGACACTGACAGCCATGTGGCCGGGGCTCACGTCCCCAAGCATCAGCCCCGCCCCTCTTCCCGGCCCGGGCTTGGGTCTAGCCACGCCCCTGGCGGCCCCAGCCCGGGGGTGGGATCGGCTGGACCTGCTCGCCCACGCTAAGCCCAAAGAGGGCCGCGCGTGGGGGTCCAGCCGCACCAAAACAGTCTTCCGAGGGAGCGTGAAGACTGTGGGTTGCTTCCCAGGAGACAAGCTGGATTGCGCCTGGGGACCCCGGCCGCCATGTGGCCGGGGCTCACGTCACCGAGCGTCAGCCCCGCCCCTCTTCCCGGCCAGGGCTTGGGTCTAGCCACGCCCCTGACGGCCCCAGCCCGGGGGTGGGATCGGCTGGAACTGCTCGCCAACGCTAAGCCCAAAGAGGGCCGGCGCGTGGGGGTCCAGCCGCAACAAAACAGTCTTCCGAGGGAGCGTGAAGACTGTGGGTTGCTTCCCAAGAGACAAGCTGGATTGCGCCTGGGGACCCCGGCCGCCATGTGGCCGGGGCTCACGTCCAAGAGCATCAGCCCCGCCCTCTTCCAGACCCGGGCTTGGGTCTAGCCACGCCCCTGGCGGCCCCAGCCCGGGGTGGGATCGGCTGGACCTGCTCGCCGATGCTAAGCCCAAAGAGGGCCGCACGTGGGGGTCCAGCCACCCAGAAACAGTCTTCCAAGGGAGCGTGAAGACTGGGTTGCTTCCCAGGAGACCAGCTGGATTGCGCCTGGGGACCCTGGCCGCCATGTGGCCAGGGCTCACGTCCCCGAGCGTCAGCCCCGCCCCTCTTCCCGGCCAGGGTTTTGGTCTCGCCACGCCCCTGGCGGCCCCAGCCCGGGGGTGGGATCGGCTGGTACTGCTCGCCCACGCTAAGCCCAAAGAGGGCCACTCGTGGGGGTCCAGCTGCCCCAAAGAAGTCTTCTGAGGGAGCGTGAAGACTGTGGGTTGCTTCCCAGGAGACAAGCTGGATTGCGCCTGGGGACCCCGGCAGCCATGTGGCCAGGGCTCACGTCCCCGAGCGTCAGCCCCACCCCTCTTCCCGGCCCGGGCTTGGGTCTAGCCACGCCCCTGGCGGCCCCAGCCCGGGGGTTGGATCGGCTGTACCTGCTGGCCGATGCTACCCCAAAGAGGGCCGCGCGTGGGGGTCCAGCCGCCCCAAAGCAGTCTTCCAAGGGAGCGTGAAGACTGTGGGTTGCTTCCCAGGAGACAAGCTGGAATGCACTTGGGGACCCCGGCCGCCATGTGGCCGGGGCTCAGGTCCCAGAGCGTCAGCCCCGCCCCTCTTCCCGGCCCGGGCTTGGGTCTAACCACGCCCCTGGCGGCCCCAGCCCGGGGGTGGGATCGGCTGGACCTGCTCGCACACACTAAGCCCAAAGAGGTCCCCACATGGGAGTGCACCCTCCCCGAAACAGTCTTCCAAGGGAGCGTGAAGACTGTGGGTTGCTTCCCAGGAGACAAGCTGGATTGCGCCTGGGGACCCCGGCCGCCATGTGGCCAGGGCTCACGTCACCGAGCGTCAGCCCCGCCCCTCTTCCCGGCCCGGGCTTGGGTCTAGCCACGCCCCTGGCGGCCCCAGCCCGGGGGTGGGATCGGCTGGAACTGCTCGCCAACGCTAAGCCCAAAGAGGGCCGCGCGTGGGTGTCCAGCCGCAACAAAACAGTCTTCCGAGGGAGCGTGAAGACTGTGGGTTGCTTCCCAAGAGACAAGCTGGATTGCGCCTGGGGACCCCGGCCGCCATGTGGCCGGGGCTCACGTCCAAGAGCATCAGCCCCGCCCTCTTCCAGACCCGGGCTTGGGTCTAGCCACGCCCCTGGCGGCCCCAGCCCGGGGGTGGGATCGGCTGGACCTGCTCGCCGATGCTAAGCCCAAAGAGGGCCGCACGTGGGGGTCCAGCCACCCAGAAAGAGTCTTCCGAGTGAGCGTGAAGACTGGGTTGCTTCCCAGGAGACAAGCTGGATTGCGCCTGGGGACGCCGGCCGCCATGTGGCCGGGGCTCACGTCTCCGAGCGTCAGCCCCGCCCCTCTTCCCGGCCAGGGTTTGGGTCTAGCCATGCCCCTGGCGGCCCCAGACCGGGGGTGGGATCGGCTGGACCTGCTCGCCCACGCTAAGCCCAAAGAGGGCCACTCGTGGGGGTCCAGCTGCCCCAAAGAAGTCTTCTGAGGGAGCGTGAAGACTGTGGGTTGCTTCCCAGGAGACAAGCTGGATTGCGCCTGGGGACCCCGGCAGCCATGTGGCCGGGGCTCACGTCCCCGAGCGTCAGCCCCACCCCTCTTCCCGGCCCGGGCTTGGGTCTAGCCACGCCCCTGGCGGCCCCAGCCCGGGGGTTGGATCGGCTGTACCTGCTGGCCGATGCTACCCCAAAGAGGGCCGCGCGTGGGGGTCCAGCCGCCCCAAAGCAGTCTTCCAAGGGAGCGTGAAGACTGTGGGTTGCTTCCCAGGAGACAAGCTGGAATGCACTTGGGGACCCCGGCCGCCATGTGGCCGGGCTCAGGTCCCAGAGCGTCAGCCCCGCCCCTCTTCCCGGCCCGGGCTTGGGTCTAACCACGCCCCTGGCGGCCCCAGCCCGGGGGTGGGATCGGCTGGACCTGCTCGCACACACTAAGCCCAAAGAGGGCCCCACATGGGAGTGCACCCTCCCCGAAACAGTCTTCCGAGGGAGCGTGAAGACTGTGGGTTGCTTCCCAAGAGACAAGCTGGATTGCGCTTGAGGACCCCGGCCGCCATGTGGCCGGGGCTCACGTCCCCGAGCATCAGCCCCACCCCTCTTCCCCTCCAGGGCTTGGGTCTAGCCATGCCCCTGATGGCCCCGCCCAGGGGTGGGATCGGCTGGACCTGCTCGCCGACACATAGCCCAAAGAGGGCCCGCATGGTGGTCCAGCCGCCCCAAAACAGTCTTCTGAGGGAGCGTGAAGACTGTGGGTTGCTTCCCAGGAGACAAGCTGGATTGCGCTTGAGGACCCCGGCCGCCATGTGGCCGGGGCTCACGTCCCCGAGCATCAGCCCCACCCCTCTTCCCCTCCAGGGCTTGGGTCTAGCCACGCCCCTGGCGGCCCCAGCCCGGGGGTGGGATCAGATGGATCTGCTCGCCTAATGCTAAGCCCAAAGAGGGCCGCACGTGGGGGTCCAGCCGCCATGACACTGTCTTCTGAGGGAGCGTGAAGACTGTGGGTTGCTTCCCAGGAGACAAGCTGGATTGCGCCTGAGGACCCCGGCCGCCATGTGGCCGGGGCTCACGTCCCCAAGCGAAAGCCCCGCCCCTCTTCCCGGCCCGGGCTTGGGTCTAGCCACGCCCCTGGCGGCCCCAGCCCGGGGGTTGGATCGGCTGGACCTGCTCGCCCAAGCTAAGCCCAAAGAGGGCCGCGCGTGGGGGTCCAGCCACCCAGAAACAGTCTTCCGAGGGAGCGTGAAGACTGGGTTGCTTCCCAGGAGACCAGCTGGATTGCGCCTGGGGACCCTGGCCGCCATGTGGCCGGGGTTCACTTCCCCGAGCATCAGCCCCGCCCCTCTTCCCGGCCCGTGCTTGGGTCTAGCCACGCCCCTGATGGCCCCAGCCCGGGGGTGGGATCCTCTGGACCTGCTGGCCGACACTAAGCCCAAAGAGGGCCGCGCGTGGGGGTCCAGCCACCCAGAAAGAGTCTTCCGAGTGAGCGTGAAGACTGGGTTGCTTCCCAGGAGACAAGCTGGATTGCGCCTGGGGACCCCGGCCGCCATGTGGCCAGGGCTCACGTCCCCGAGCGTCAGCCCCACCCCTCTTCCCGGCCCGGGCTTGTGTCTAGCCACTCACCTGGCAGCCCCAGCCCGGGGGTGGGATCGGCTGTACGTGCTGGCCGATGCTACCCCAAAGAGGGCCGCGCGTGGGGGTCCAGCCGCCCCAAAGCAGTCTTCCAAGGGAGCGTGAAGACTGTGGGTTGCTTCCCAGGAGACAAGCTGGATTGCGCCTGGGGACCCTGGTCCCCATGTGGCCGGGGCTAACGTCACCGAGCATCAGCCCCGCCCCTCTTCCCGGCCAGGGCTTGGGTCTAGCCACACCCCTGGCGGCCCCAGCCCGGGGGTGGGATCGGCTGGACCTGCTCGCCCACGCTAAGCCCAAAGAGGGCCGCGCGTGGGGGTCCAGCCGCACCAAAACAGTCTTCCGAGGGAGCGTGAAGACTGTGGGTTGCTTCCCAGGAGACAAGCTGGATTGCGCCTGGGGACCCCGGCCGCCATGTGGCCGGGGCTCACGTCCAAGAGCGTCAGCCCCGCCCCTCTTCCCGGCCAGGGCTTGGGTCTAGCCACGCCCCTGACGGCCCCAGCCCGGGGTGGGATCGGCTGGAACTGCTCGCCAACGCTAAGCCCAAAGAGGGCCGCGCGTGGGGGTCCAGCCGCAACAAAACAGTCTTCCGAGGGAGCGTGAAGACTGTGGGTTGCTTCCCAAGAGACAAGCTGGATTGCGCCTGGGGACCCCGGCCGCCATGTGGCCGGGGCTCACGTCCAAGAGCATCAGCCCCGCCCTCTTCCAGACCCGGGCTTGGGTCTAGCCACGCCCCTGGCGGCCCCAGCCCGGGGGTGGGATCGGCTGGACCTGCTCGCCGATGCTAAGCCCAAAGAGGGCCGCACGTGGGGGTCCAGCCACCCAGAAACAGTCTTCCGAGGGAGCGTGAAGACTGGGTTGCTTCCCAGGAGACAAGCTGGATTGCGCCTGGGGACCCCGGCCGCCATGTGGCCGGGGCTCACGTCCCCGAGCGTCAGCCCCGCCCCTCTTCCCGGCCAGGGTTTTGGTCTCGCCACGCCCCTGGCGGCCCCAGCCCGGGGGTGGGATCGGCTGGACCTGCTCGCCCACGCTAAGCCCAAAGAGGGCCACTCGTGGGGGTCCAGCTGCCCCAAAGAAGTCTTCTGAGGGAGCGTGAAGACTGTGGGTTGCTTCCCAGGAGACAAGCTGGATTGCGCCTGGGGACCCCGGCCGCCATGTGGCCGGGGCTCACTTCCCCGAGCATCAGCCCCGCCCCTCTTCCCGGCCAGGGCTTGGGTCTAGCCACGCCCCTGACGGCCCCAGCCCGGGGGTGGGATCGGCTGGAACTGCTCGCCAACGCTAAGCCCAAAGAGGGCGGCGCGTGGGGGTCCAGCCGCACCAAAACAGTCTTCCGAGGGAGCGTGAAGACTGTGGGTTGCTTCCCAGGAGACAAGCTGGATTGCGCCTGGGGACCCCGGCCGCCATGTGGCCGGGGCTCACGTCCAAGAGCATCAGCCCCGCCCTCTTCCAGACCCGGGCTTGGGTCTAGCCACGCCCCTGGCGGCCCCAGCCCGGGGTGGGATCGGCTGGACCTGCTCGCCGATGCTAAGCCCAAAGAGGGCCGCACGTGGGGGTCCAGCCACCCAGAAACAGTCTTCCGAGGGAGCGTGAAGACTGGGGTTGCTTCCCAGGAGACAAGCTGGATTGCGCCTGGGGACCCCGGCCGCCATGTGGCCGGGGCTCACGTCCCCGAGCGTCAGCCCCGCCCCTCTTCCCGGCCAGGGTTTTGGTCTCGCCACGCCCCTGGCGGCCCCAGCCCGGGGGTGGGATCGGCTGGACCTGCTCGCCGATACTAAGCCCAAAGAGGGCCACTCGTGGGGGTCCAGCTGCCCCAAAGAAGTCTTCTGAGGGAGCGTGAAGACTGTGGGTTGCTTCCCAGGAGACAAGCTGGATTGCGCCTGGGGACCCCGGCAGCCATGTGGCCGGGGCTCAGGTCCCAGAGCGTCAGCCCCGCCCCTCTTCCCGGCCCGGGCTTGGGTCTAGCCACGCACCTGGCGACCCCAGCCCGGGGGTGGGATCGGCTGGACCTGCTCGCCCACGCTAAGCCCAAAGAGGGCCGCGCGTGGGGGTCCAGCCGCCCCAAAGCAGTCTTCCAAGGGAGCGTGAAGACTGTGGGTTGCTTCCCAGGAGACAAGCTGGATTGCGCCTGGGGACCCTGGCCCCATGTGGCCGGGGCTCACGTCCCCGAGCGTCAGCCCCGCCCCTCTTCCAGACCCGGGCTTGGGTCTAGCCACACCCCTGGCGGCCCCAGCCCCGGGGTGGGATCGGCTGGACCTGCTCGCCCACGCTAAGCCCAAAGAGGGCCGCGCGTGGGGGTCCAGCAGCCCCGAAACAGTCTTCTGAGCGAGCGTGAAGACTGTGGGTTGCTTCCCAAGAGACAAGCTGGATTGCGCCTGGGGACCCCGGCCGCCATGTGGCCGGGGCTCACGTCCAAGAGCGTCAGCCCTGCCCTCTTCCAGGCCCGGGCTTGGGTCTAGCCACGCCCCTGACAGCCCCAGCCCGGGGGTGGGATCGGCTGGACCTGCTCGTAGACACATAGCCCAAAGAGGGCGGCGCGTGGGGGTCCAGCCGCACCAAAACAGTCTTCCGAGGGAGCGTGAAGAGTGTGGGTTGCTTCCCAGGAGACAAGCTGGATTGCGCCTGGGAACCCCGGCCGCCATGTGGCCGGGGTTCGCTTCCCGAGCGTCAGCCCCGCCCCTCTTCCCGGCCCGGGCTTGGGTCTAGCCACGCACCTGGCGGCCCCAGCCCGGGGGTGGGATCGGCTGGACCTACTCGCCCACGCTAAGCCCAAAGAGGGCCGCGCGTGGGGGTCCAGCCGCCCTGAAACAGTCTTCTGAGGGAGCGTGAAGACTGTGGGTTGCTTCCCAGGAGACAAGCTGGATTGCGCCTGGGGACACTGACCGCCATGTGGCCGGGGCTCACGTCCAAGAGCATCAGCCCCGCCCCTCTTCCCGGCCCGGGCTTAGGTCTAGCCACGCCCCTGGCGGCCCCAGCCCTGGGGTGTGATCAGATGGAACTGCTCGCCCACGCTAAGCCCATAGAGGGCCGTGCGTGGGGGTCCAGCCGCCACAGAATAGTCTTCCAAGGGAGCGTGAAGACTGTGGGTTGCTTCCCAGGAGACAAGCTGGATTGCGCCTGGGGACCCTGGCCGCCATGTGGCCGGGGCTCACGTCCCCGAGCGTCAGCCCCGCCCCTCTTCCCGGCCCGGGCTTGGGTCTAGCCACGCCCCTGGCGGCCCCAGCCCGGTGGTGGATCGGCTGTTCCTGCTCACTGACGCTAAGCCCAAAGCGGGCCGTGCGTGGGGGTCCAGCCACCCAGAAAGAGTCTTCCGAGGGAGCGTGAAGACTGGGTTGCTTCCCAGGAGACAAGCTGGAATGCACTTGGGGACCCCGGCCGCCATGTGGCCGGGGCTCAGGTCCCAGAGCGTCAGCCCCGCCCCTCTTCCCGGCCCGGGCTTGGGTCTAACCACGCCCCTGGCGGCCCCAGCCCGGGGGTGGGATCGGCTGGACCTGCTCGCACACACTAAGCCCAAAGAGGGCCCCACATGGGAGTGCACCCTCCCCGAAACAGTCTTCCGAGGGAGCGTGAAGACTGTGGGTTGCTTCCCAAGAGACAAGCTGGATTGCGCTTGAGGACCCCGGCCGCCATGTGGCCGGGGCTCACGTCCCCGAGCATCAGCCCCACCCCTCTTCCCCTCCAGGGCTTGGGTCTAGCCATGCCCCTGATGGCCCCAGCCCAGGGGTGGGATCGGCTGGACCTGCTCGCCGACACATAGCCCAAAGAGGGCCCCGCATGGTGGTCCAGCCGCCACAAAACAGTCTTCTGAGGGAGCGTGAAGACTGTGGGTTGCTTCCCAGGAGACAAGCTGGATTGCGCCTGGGGACCCCGGCCTCCATGTGGCCGGGGCTCACGTCACCGAGCGTCAGCCCCGCCCCTCTTCCCGGCCAGGGCTTGGGTCTAGCCACGCCCCTGGCGGCCCCAGCCCGGGGGTGGGATCAGATGGACCTGCTCGCCGATGCTAAGCCCAAAGAGGGCCGCACGTGGGGGTCCAGCCGCCATGACACTGTCTTCTGAGGGAGCGTGAAGACTGTGGGTTGCTTCCCAGGAGACAAGCTGGATTGCGCCTGAGGACGCCGGCCGCCATGTGGCCGGGGCTCACGTCCCCAAGCGTCAGCCCCGCCCCTCTTCCCGGCCCGGGCTTGGGTCTAGCCACGCCCCTGGCGGCCCCAGCCCGGGGGTGGGATCGGCTGGACCTGCTCGCCCAAGCTAAGCCCAAAGAGGGCCGCGCGTGGGGGTCCAGCCACCCAGAAACAGTCTTCAGAGGGAGCGTGAAGACTGTGGGTTGCTTCCCAGGAGACCAGCTGGATTGCGCCTGGGGACCCTGGCCGCCATGTGGCCGGGGTTCACTTCCCCGAGCAACAGCCCCGCCCCTCTTCCCGGCCCGTGCTTGGGTCTAGCCACGCCCCTGATGGCCCCAGCCCGGGGGTGGGATCCTCTGGACCTGCTGGCCGACACTAAGCCCAAAGAGGGCCGCGCATGGGGGTCCAGCCACCCAGAAAGAGTCTTCCGAGTGAGCGTGAAGACTGGGTTGCTTCCCAGGAGACAAGCTGGATTGCGCCTGGGGACCCCGGCAGCCATGTGGCCGGGGCTCACGTCCAAGAGCGTCAGCCCCGCCCCTCTTCCCGGCCCGGGCTTGTGTCTAGCCACTCACCTGGCAGCCCCAGCCCGGGGGTGGGATCGGCTGGACCTGCTCGCCCACGCTAAGCCCAAAGAGGGCCGCGCGTGGGGGTCCAGCCGCCCCAAAGCAGTCTTCCAAGGGAGCGTGAAGACTGTGGGTTGCTTCCCAGGAGACAAGCTGGATTGCGCCTGGGGACCCTGGTCCCCATGTGGCCGGGGCTAACGTCCCCGAGCATCAGCCCCGCCCCTCTTCCAGACCCGGGCTTGGGTCTAGCCACACCCCTGGC